>NC_057796.1:200935196-200943256 GCF_018294505.1 Triticum aestivum | reverse complement strand
CGGGCGGCGGCTAGGGTTTCGGGTGTGGGGGCTGGCGGCTCGGGCCTCCGCGGCTTTAAAGGTCTGGCACGGCTAGTGTCCAAGTCGGACACGGCCCGGTTAGGTCGGTTCGTTTTTTTTAAATAATACCCCGCGCAAAAAAACAAAGAAAAGAAATAGTAAACGGACTCCAAAAATCCTGATATAAATTTTCCCGTCCTCTAAAAATCTACCGGACAAGGTGAACATTTATTTGGGACTCTAATGCAATTTTGAAAAATGTATATTTTTCCTAATTCAAATAAAATAGCGATAAAACTCCGAATAAAATTCTTATTTGATTTTAATATTAAAATCTCCCATATTTCTTTACTTTGAGGAAGTCATTTTATCCTCTCTCTTTTATTTTCATAAAAGAAATATTTGAAGAGAAAATAATTAAAATCAAACGATCCTCTTTTCAAAATTCGAGAGAACTCAAATATGAAAATAACGAAATCCCCAACTCTCTCCGTGGGTCCTTGAGTTGCGTAGAATTTCTAGGATCAAACCAAAATGCAATAAAATATGATATGCAATGATGATCTAATGCATAACATTCCAAATTAAAAATTTGGGATGTTACAAACCTACCCCCCTTAAGATGAATCTCGCCCTCAAGATTCAGGTTGGCTAGAAAATAGGTGAGGGTGATCCTTCCGTAGGTCTTCCTCTCGTTCCCAGGTGGCTTCATCCTCGGTATGGTGGCTCCACTGAACTTTGCAAAACTTGATAACTTTGCTGCGTGTGACTCGGCTGGCAAACTCGAGAATCTTGACTGGCTTCTCCTCGTAGGTCAAATCGCTATCCAACTGTATCGCTTCCAGCGGCACTGTATCTCTCAGAGGGATATCAGTCATCTCTGCATGACACTTCTTCAACTGGGAAATGTAGAACACATCGTGAACTCCTGACAATCCTTCGGGAAATTCCAATTTGTAAGCAACTTCTTCCATACGTTCCAAAAATTTGTATGGTCCCACAAAACGTGGTGCTAACTTTCCCTTAACTCCAAAGCGCTTCACTCCTCGAAGTGGGGATACACGAAGATACACTCTGTGTCCGACTTCGTAAACTGTCTCCTTGCGTTTAGAATCTGCATAACTCTTCTGCCTGGACTGGGCTACCTTGAGTCTATCGCGAATCATCTTAACCTTCTCTTCAGACTCTTTAATCAAATTTGGTCCAAACAACTGTCGGTCTCCAACTTCATCCCACAACAAGGGTGTCCTGCACTTCCTTCCGTACAATGCTTCGAAAGGGGCCATCTTCAAACTGGCTTGATAGCTGTTGTTGTAAGAGAACTCTGCGTAAGGCAAATTGTCGTCCCAACTAGATCCATAGTCTAGCGCACAAGCTCTCAACATGTCCTCCAGAATCTGATTGACTCTCTCAGTCTGTCCATCCGTCTGCGGGTGAAACGTTGTACTGAACTCTAGCCTGGTTCCCAAAGTTTTCATGCAACTGGTTCCAAAACGTTGAGGTAAACTGGGTTCCTCTGTCTGATACAATGGTCCTCGGAACTCCATGCAAACATACGATCCTGGTCATGTATATCTTTGCCAACTTAGCACTAGTGTAAGTGGTCTTTACTGGGATGAAATGAGCTACTTTCGTCAAACGATCGACTACAACCCATATCAAGTCATAGCCTGAACGAGTCCTGGGCAATCCCGTGATAAAATCCATGCCTAGCTTATTCCACTTCCATTCGGGTATCGGCAATGGCTGTAGCAATCCTGCTGGCTTCTGATGCTCTGCCTTCACTCTCTGACATACATCACAAACTGCTACATACTCCGCAATATCCTTCTTCATTCCGGTCCACCAGAAACTATCCTTCAAATCCAGGTACATCTTGGTATTACCTGGGTGAATCGAATATGGCGAATCATGGGCCCCTTGCAGAATCAACTTCCTGATCTCCTGATCATTTGGCACATATACGCGGTCCTCAAACCATAAAGTATCGTGCTCGTCCTCACAAAATCCTTTAGCCTTTCCTTTGCTCATCCTTTCCTTTATCTCGGCAATCTCCTTGTCCGTCTTCTAAGCTTCTCTGATCTTATCCATCAAAGTAGATTGAATCTCCAAAGCTCCTACATAGCCTCTCAGAACTATTTCCAAACATAGCTCGCGAAGATCCTCTGCTAACTCCTTGGGTAACTTCCGGTCATGAGTGTATTGACATGACTCTTGTGGCTCAACGCATCGGCTACTACGTTAGCCTTTCCACGATGATAATGCAATCTCATATCATAATCCTTAATGAGTTCCAACCATCTCCTCTGCCTGAGATTCAACTCCTTCTACGTGAAGATATACTTCAAACTCTTGTGATCCGTGTATACCTCACAATGGTTTCCGACGAGAAAGTGTCTCCAAGTCTTCAATGCATGCACTATGGCTGCTAACTCCAAATCATGCGTAGCATAATTTAACTCATGGGGTTTAAGCTGTCGTGAGGCATATGAAACAACTCTTCCTTCCTGCATAAGTACGGCTCTAAGTCCTCGACGTGAAGCGTCGCAATACACTTCATAATCCTTGCGTTGATCTGGCAGAATCAACACTGGTGATGTAACCAAGCGTTTCTTCAACTCCTGAAAACTGGCCTCACATTCCTCAGTCCATTTGAACTTGGTGTCCTTCTTCAACAACTCCGTCATAGGCTTTGCAATCTTCGAGAAATTCTCAATGAACCTCCAGTAGTATCCTGCGAGTCCAAGAAAACTCCGGATCTCTCCAACCGACGTGGGTGCTTCCCAATTTGTCACCGTGACAACTTTGGTGGGGTCTACCGCTATTCCTTCTCCGGATATAACATGTCCAAGGAATCCAACTTCCTTCAACCAAAACTCACACTTGCTGAACTTGGCGTATAGCTGATGTTCTCTGAGCTTCCCAAGTACTAAACGCAAATGCTCTTTATGCTCCTCTTCATTCTTCGAGTAGACCAGAATATCATCAATGAACACCACGACGAACTTATCCAAAAACTCCATAAACACCTTGTTCATCATGTTCATAAAGTAGGCAGGTGCATTAGTCAGGCCAAATGACATAACGGTATACTCATATAGCCCGTACCTCGTGGTAAAAGCTGTCTTAGGTATATCCTACTCTCGAATCTTCAGCTGGTGGTACCCTGATCGCAGATCGATCTTGGAAAACACCTTAGCTCCTTGTAGCTGGTCAAACAAATCATTGATCATCGGTAGTGGGTACTTGTTCTTGATCGTTACTTCATTCAATCCTCGATAATCAACAACCATCCTTAACGATCCATCCTTCTTCTCCACTAGAAGCACTGGGGATCCCCAAGGTGACGAACTTGGGCGAATATAACCTTTATCCAGTAATTCCTTAATCTGCTTCTTAATTTCCTCCAAATCCTTTGCGGGCATTCTGTACGGTCTCTTAGATATTGGCCCTGTGCCTGGCAAAAGCTCAATCAAAAACTCAATGTCTCTATCCGGTGGCATGCCTGGCAACTCTTCTGGAAATACATCCGGGAAATCCTTCACCACTGGTACTTCCTCCTGTACAACTCCTGATAAGGAATTTACTTGAGTCCTATTCGGCACATGCCGGGATACATAATTGATCCTTCTTCCTTCTGGGGTGGTGAGCAGAATCGTCTTACTGGCGCAATTGATGTTTCCTCCATACATCGATAGCCAATCCATACCCAGAATCACGTCCAAACCTTGCGATTCCAAAATTATCAGATCTGAGGGGAAAACATGCCTACCTATGGTCAATCGCATCTGAAAACATCCTTGGCTTGCCATATACTCTGCTCCTGGCGAGCTTACTAACATAGGTGTACTAAGAACTTTGGTGGGCAGTTTATACTTATCCACAAATCCCCTTGATATGTATGAATGCGATGCACCAGTATCAAAAAGAACGACGACAGTAAATGACTTAACCAAAACTTACCTATTACTGCATCTGGTTGAGCTTCAACCTCCTCCATGTTAACGTGGTTCACTTGTCCCCTGTTGAAAGGGATGGGCTTCTTCCCAGAGCTTCCATTGCCGTTTCTATTCTTAGCTTCAGGACATTCATTGGCGTAATGTCCGGTCTTCTGGCACTTGTAGCAAGTCACGTGGCTTAGATCTTTCTTGGCGGGCGTTGCTGGGTTGGAACGGTTCTGTCCGTTGCTTCCTCCATTACCATTCCCGTTCTTGGGGCCACTATGGTTGTGCGAACTTCCTCCAGTGTGATTGTGACCTCCATGGTTATGATGAAGGGGTCCTCCCGAGTTCGGGGTAAAACGGGGTCTGTGCTGAGCTCCAGAATTATACTTCCCTTGTCCATACTTCCTCTTGCGGTTGTCAATCTGCTGCTGCTTCCCTTCAAGCATGAGATCTCTATCTACCAACTCCTGGTAGTTATTGAAATTTGCCACCATCAACTGCATGCTCAGCTCATCATTCAGTCCTTCCAGAAACTTCTCCTGCTTAGCTGCATCCGTAGCGACGTCATCTGGGGCATAACGTGCTAGCTTACTAAAGTCATCCACATACTGGCCAACTGTGCGCCCTCCTTGGCGTAAGTTGCGAAACTCACGCTTCTTCATGGCCATAGCTCCCGTTGATACATGGGCAGTGCGAAAAGCCTGCTGGAACTGGTCCCATGTAATAGTGTCGATGGGGTAAGTGGCTGTGAAATTCTCCCACCATGATGCTGCGGGTCCATCAAGCTGATGTGCGGCAAAACACACTCTGTCCGCATCTGTGCATCCTGCAGTGGTCAACTCCCTTTTAGTCTTGCGGAGCCAATCATCTGCAACTATCGGCTCGGTGCTACTGGAGAACACCGGCAGGTTCAGCCTTAGAAAACGGGCTAAGTGATCAACAGGTGGTGGTGGGTTATTGTTGTTGTTGTTGTTGTTCCCCTGATTCTGATTCTGGACTAGTATCTGCATCAATGCATTCTGCTGCTGGATCAACAGAGTGAGCTCCGGTGGGAAAGCAAATCCATTGTCGTGTCTTGGAGGCATCTGCTGGGTTTAGAAAAGGTGAGAAAACAGAGTAGAATGAGGCCTAGGGGAAAACACTACCCATATGCGCATGAGACAAACACAAACATATCACTCAATCAATCAAACAAGGGCATACAATCGGTCTAGAACTATCATTACAAAAGTGCTCGGACTATACTATATACATGGTGGAATACTACTACTGATATGGTGGTGGACTAGAAAAATTGATCGGTCGAAGACTCCATGATATCCGCTCCAGCTTCATCAACATAGTCATCATCGCTATCATCGGGGTCCGAGTCGGTGTCGTCGATGATGATGTAGTTCTCCGGGCAAGTGGAACCGTCATCTTCTCCTTCTGGCGCGGGTTCTCCCATGAATACTCCGATCTTCCTTGCCAGGTCGTCATTCTTCTCCACTAGTACGACGATTTCCTCCTCATAATCTTCGCGTGTGGTCTTGAGTTCTTCCTCCAGCTCCGTGATCCTTGTCATCGCCTTCTTCAAATCTGTCATGCCTGCGCACATCTGGTTCTCCTGGCGTCGAATGTGCTGGTTTAACTCCTGGATGAAAGCTGCAATCGATCTATCCTTCCTGGTGCTGATCATCTCCCATTGCTCATCTCGGCGCCCACAAATCTGGTAGATAGTATCCTTGAGATCCTTGTGGTATACTTCTCCAATGCGTCCCATGGTGATGTGGGCTGCCATACTCTTTCCTAGACTCCAGGTTGGTGCATCAAAGGAAAACTCTATGGGCTCAGTGACTGGCGTGAATGTCCTTCCTGGAACTTGAACTTGAATCATCCAGCGCTCCTCTTCTGGTAAAGTGGTGTTGTAAGTTTCGGTGAAGCTTGGTATTCCGATGTTCAGGTACCTAGTGACTTCCTTCAAGTGGCGTCCAAAAGGTGTGTCTTCATCCGGTTGCGTGAACTTGATCCTTGCATCCGCCATCCTAAAGAGTAGAAAATGGAGAGGAGTCAGAAATGAGAAGAGAGTAGTGATCTAGGGCTTTAGCTTAGTGGTCGTGTCCTACAGTCAGCGTGTGCTCTGATACCATCTTGTAGCGACCAGACCTCAAACAGTCCGATCTCTGTGCATCAATGTCATCCCTAGATCGGTAATGCTGACACGCACAGTACTTGAGGATTTATAACAAAGTGGCAATCACACACTTATTACATCGAATGTCTCAAAAGAAAACTTATTACAATAAATATGGCTTAAGGCCATCTAATACGATAACAGCGGAAGGCTTGGAAGATAAAGTGAGTCCATCAACTCCAACGGCATCACTGAGTGAAAGACCACGACCTAAGGCTCCTTACTCGTCGTCTGAAAAGTCTGCAACATGATGCGTTGCAGCCCGAAAACGGGTCAGCACATGGAATATGCTGGCAATGTAACACAAGGGAGTAATGAACAGAATAAAGCTATCACTATATGCATATATGGCTGGTGGAGGCTATATGGTTAATATGTTTTGCAGAAAGCCATTTTTCCCTACAACAAAGGAATACATTTTATTTAACTACAAAGTTGGTTGAAAACATTGAGAATAGTAAACCCCATCTCAATCCCAATTAAAAGGTAATTAATAACCCAACAAAATTAATTTAGAGTGTTGAGATCCACATGATAATCCAAGAACCAGATACTCAAGATGTCCATAACCGGGGACACGGCTAACCATGATTAGTTTGTACACTCTGCAGAGGTTTGTGCACTTTTACCCACAAGACTCGATCTCCTCCGTTTGATTTCTCGCACTACATGATGTTTGAGAAACGGATGACCAAGACACAGTCTTTCCGAAGAGGTCCCCCTAACCGATAGATCGGCCTGTACACCTACAATCCCCTACATCTGCTAGCCCACCATGGAAAGGTTTCCCACAACTTACTCAACTATGCCAGAGCCCGTAATGGCATGTGGCTACACACGGAAGTTTCTAGCATGAATAATCTTATGATCCCTTTGAGCCTGGGTGGCAGTCCATAGGAGAATTACACGGTACCCCGGGATTTCCAGAAATACAGACAACACTGGGTTCCCCAGGTGCCTCAATCCACCCAGATGTGTATTAAAGTTGCCACCTTAAGTTAACCATTAATTAACAATACTCACATCTGTCATGAATACACTCAAACCCAAACCACGTCTACGAGCATAGCATAGCAATATAAGCAACGTAGAAGTAACTCCCATAGGTTTGATAATAAACAGGTGAATAGGTACTACCTCATCTACTTCCCAAACCCACAATTTAATCAGATCCTAACCATGCAATTGTTTGAGGATTGATCTAATGCAATAAAACTGGGTAGTAAAGAGGTATGATCAAAGTGTTACTTGCCTTGCTGATGATCCGTGAAACCTAGAGACGCGTAGTAGCACGCTTTGCACTCCGGGTACTCTATCGCAAACAAACAAGCATACAATAAGAAATCAAGCAAGATGCACGGGTAAAACTCAAATAAGAAGATCTAACCAGAAAGTTCAACTTAAGAACTCCGGTTTGCAAAAATAATCAACTCAAACGAAGCAACAAAACTCAAACTGCGAAAGAAACAAGCTTCGTTTACTAATCTGGACTAAAGTCAAATTTTACAGTAGCAAAAACTTGTTTAAGTTGATTAAACAGAAAGAGGGCTTTGAGACAAAACTCTAGGCGCTTGAATCGCCTGATTCCAATAAACGAGCGAAAAGATAAACTAAAACGAAAATCGGATCAGAAATCACGATCGAAAATAATCGCGGAAAATCCGAAAAAAAGAAAAACTGACGAACAGGCTAACGAACGAACGTTCGCTGTCTGCGGCTAAACGGTGAAAACCGTTCGTTAAAACGAACGAACGAACGGGCGTTCGCTAAATAAATAAACCAAAAAAAACTGATCTAAAATAAGAAAACGGGATCTAGGGTTTCAAAAAAAAACCAATCGGTTTTCTCGCGAAAACCGAGGCGGCGGTGGCTACCTCCAGCAAGACGGCAGCGGCGGTGGGTGGCTCCTCCGGCGGGATCGGGCGGCGGCGGCGAGGGGATCC
>NC_057796.1:200854244-200934784 GCF_018294505.1 Triticum aestivum | reverse complement strand
TCGGGCCTCCACGGCTTTAAAGGGCCGACCGGGCTAGTGTCCAGGTCGGACACGGCCCGGTTAGGTCGGTTCGTTTTTTTAAAAATAATACTCCGCGCAGAAAAACAAAGAAAAGAAATAGTAAACGAACTCCAAAAATCCTAAAATAAATTTTCCCTGTCCTCTAAAAATCTACCAGACAAGGTGAACATTTATTTGGGACTCTAATGCAATGTTGAAAAAAGCATATTTTTTGCTCATTCAAATAAAATAGCGATAAAACTCCGAATAAAATTCTTATTTGATTTTAATATTAAAATCTCCCATATTTCTTTATTTTGAGGAAGTCATTTTATCCTCTCTCTTTTATTTTCATAAAAGAAATATTCGAAGAGAAAATAATTAAAATCAAACGATCCTCTTTTCAAAATTCGAGAGAACTCAAATATGAAAATAACGAAATTCCCAACTCTCTCCGTGGGTCCTTGAGTTGCGTAGAATTTCTAGGATCAAACCAAAATGCAATAAAATATGATATGCAATGATGATCTAATGCATAACATTCCAAATTGAAAATTTGGGATGTTACAACCGGTTCAAGCTTGTCCCAAAGCGCCTTATGTTCTTGAGACTCCGGCTGGGTGTCTTCCTTAGGAAACTGGAAGACTAAGGGCAGACCATTGTGATGCGGCATGGCGTACGTTTACGTCAGGCTGGTTGGAGGTAGACGACAGGAGAATCGGAGAGGAAGAGAGAAGATTGTAGCGATACCGGGTAGTGCGGGGTTGATTTTAAACTGTGGCGCCGACGACATTAAAAGTGGGAGCAGTTGGGACGAAGGTGGGCGGCGGAGCCTGGTCAAAGGGCTCACCTCCCGGTGAGCCCGTGCAGCGGTCTTCACGCACGCCTCCCTGTCAGCCGGCACAGCGGTCTGCTCGCGCGCCTCCCGTCGACTCACACGCTTGCTCGGACGGCACCTGCCGATGAGAAGCAGGACTCGTGGCGGCACGTAAACGCCCACAGTTTCAATAGTGAAAGCGTTCGCCTTAACATGACAGGTCTTTGTTTCAAAATACCTTAGCTCTTCAGTTGTGCAACTTGTCATAAGCAGCTTGTCTCAAATTGAAGAAAAAAATTACGAAGGAATATTTGTGCCATATCACGTGACCATGCTTAGTTTCATGAATTTCTGGTCACTTTTGGATTTTCTGAAATTTAAAATCCAGGATTCGAAACAACATCATAACATGCATCATGCAATAAATTTTCAAGCGATACATCTGTCCTGTTGTATTTCTTAAGAAAGGATTTGGTCAAACATTTTGCTTAGTTAGACTTCAGACAAGTTATATATGTAGAGTAAAAGGATAATCCGTCCGTACCAGTGCATTGCCTGATATATTAACTCTTTTTTAGGGGTCCTTGATATATTAACTCAAGTAGTATTAGGCATGAACAAACGGGTTCAATTATGTGCTCATCCTGGTGTAGTAGTAGTAGTAGTACTAGGCAATGCAGTTGACGGGTGACCTTGGGGAGCGGCGACCAAGGGAATTGAACCGTGCTCGGCACGGTAGGTAACATTGTCTAGTTACTAAATCATCCCTCCATTGTTCATCGGTAGTCATTATGGACTGGGGACATGAGGGGAATTTCCTAGGGCTGAAATTCTGGCCGCCAGATATTTCGACTCGAAACGCGGAGGCTCGACTGGTTGGGGTTGGCTAATGTGCGTACCACGCACGCCACCAGAAGGACACGAGCCCGGTTTTTTTAGGATTAACATGAGCCAAGGTCTGGCTGATACGCCGTTGGGTACCATTCAAGAATACGAAAGGAATCTTTTAAATTGCCGAACGAATCTATGTGTATTATAATGCCCGTAATTTCCTTGCAAATATTAATCTCGACGTGGTAATTGATTTATGACGAGTTCTTGAATTGGAGTGAGTTTGTGATATAGTGATCTCAACGTGGATTTCACATTTCATGGTATCCCTAGTAAGTTTTTCATTGCAAATTCAAATTTAAAAGGTGACAATATGGTGGTGAGAAAACTTTGTATGTATCAAGCATATGCCCCCCCCCCACACACACGAACACAACAACAATCCAATAAGTATAGTGCATCTATTTTTCCAAACCATGCATGTATGACACAAATTCAAAAATACTCCTTCTGTTCCTAAATATTAGTCTTTTAGAGATTTCAACAAGTAACAACATACGGAGCAAAATGAGTGAATCTACACTCTAAAATATGTCTATATACATCCGTATGTGCCAGTCCATTTGAAATCTCTAAAAAGACTAATATTTAGGAACGAAGGGAGTAAAATATAAGACATGCATGGTCCTCAATTCAATATTTAAAATGAACAGGAAACTAAAACATGAATATTAAGTCTAGTACTACAGTACGTGCAAATGTTGTGTTTAGGGGGAGCTATATAGATTGTTGGGGGTTAACCCCTCGATCTTAGATAAATTTGTGAAGCTCTGTTTAGGATTGTTTAGATTATATTTGTCCCCATCCTAGCTCCCAAACACCAATTGGTTGTGCACCCCCTCCTCCCCGAGATAATATCATCTACCCCCACACCTTAGATGCTATATGCTGATACGAGTTGCTTGGAGCCTGTAGATCTGAGATATAGCAGCTCACGTGATGTCTTAATATTTTTACAGGAAACCTTAATGAGTTTGAGAATTGCACACAATTTGTATGAAAACTACTCAGATGCCCTTGGATCCCATATCCAACGACCTCGAAGCTCGTATCACCGTAGCATCTAAGATGAAGGAGGACATCATATTCTCCTGTATGTAAGAATATCATGTGCTACCACACCTTAGATGCTTTGGTGATACAAGCTCTTCGGAGCCGTTGTATTTGTCACCCAACAACTCCTCGGTGGTTTGAATGGTTTTTTGTAGAAAAGCCCGCAAAGAGTTCGGCCACTGCTTACAAGCACAAAGACTGCTGAGATGCCATTGGATCTCAGATCAAACGACCTCGAAGCTCGTATCACCGTAGCATCCAAGCTGCGAGAGCACCTGATGTTTTCTCGCACGGGTGAATATGAGGTGCTCCCGAACCGTAGATTCTATGGTGATACGAGTTCACGGAGATCTAACGGCCCACAGTAGGAGGTTTGAATGTTTTTGCAATATACGACTGAGAGAGTTTGGGAATTGCGCAGAAAGTACAAGTACTACGCATGTGCCATCTGATCATAGATCATACGACCTAGATGCTCGTATCACCGTAGCGGCTAATTAAGCTACGGGGAGCACCTAATATGAGCAATGGGGAGCCGTTGGATCCAAGATGTAGCGGCACACACGAGGCCTGAATATTTTATTTGCAAAAAAACCTTTGGAGAGTTTGGAAATTGCGCATAATTACAAAGACTACTCCTAAGCCATTGGATCTCACTTCCAACGATGTAAAAACTCGTATCCAAGGTTGTTAGAATCGCGATTCTGTTATACGATTCTACGACTTTACGTTCCAAACTTACCCACCTGATTCTACGATTTTAGTTCATAAAATCTACGTTTCTACGATCCTGGTAGTGAAGATTCTACGATTTATGGTTCTACCATCAGAGCTCCGATCCGATTCAAAATCACGATTCTGACAACCTTGCTCGTATCACCATAGCATCTAAGCTGCGGGGTGGATGTGATATTCTATGCCATTGTCATTTTTGTTCATAAACTTGCAAAATATAGTACGTGTAACTCGTGCCGTTACTTGTGTAACCGCGCAAAGTGTTTGTTCAAAAAAACCATCCTACACTGAAATATCGGAACAACACACGGGGGTCCCACTTGTCATTGATCAAATTTGGACCTAAAACTAACAAATCTGAAAGACGAGATTCGAACTAGCAACCTGGACTACAAAGCGTAAGTCGATAGCCTGAAACAACAACGGTTGTTGGCTTTGTCCCATAACTTGATTTTATACAGTATTACGTTGAGTAGAGTAGAGGGAGTGCCTCGTCAACACGTGCATGACCGTTGACTCACTTACTGGTGGGTCCCAGGTCTGCGGTCTCTCTCTCCTCTCCATCGTCTAACCTTTAGACGCACGGGCACACACGAAGAGCGGCGCTAGCTTGCCGTGGTGTTATTATAACTAAAAAAAGCTTGGAAAAATAGAAGAATCGCCTAGAATAAGAGACGTTGTGGCTGGTCGAGACGGAGCTAACCACACCTATCCTCCATGCCACGTTAGCATGATGAAGCTGTGTGGCTAGTGGGGTGTTTTTGACCGACTGGCTGGGCCCCGACGTCGAACCATAGGTACTACTGCATCTGATATATTTTTACACACACATTTTTCCTCCGTGCCGAGACGTGGCACACCCTATCGCGCGGTTTCGGGGTCCTCCCGGGTGGTGCACTCATATATTCTTCCTTGCCAAGACGTGGGACGCCCTACCGCGTGTTTTCTGGGTCCTCCTCGGTCGTAGCGCCGAAGCAAGTAAATGGGTCGTCAAATCACGAAAGACCACCTTTCCCGCCGAGTACATCAGTGAAGCACGGTGGCTAGCTAGTTGGGCTAGTGCGACCGATTAGCTGGGCCGCCGCCACATTTGTTTTTCACCCTTTTTTTATCTCCTTGCTGGCACGTAAATTTAAATATCCACCGTGGCGTTGCTCTAGTCTTTGGGTGCGGCAAGCACGACAGGATTTTTATTTTTTTGATTGACGGGAGCAGGCACGGTTGGATTTTTAATTTTTTGATTGACGGGAGCAGGTGCGGCAGTAATTAGTCACGATGACTCCGCCTGTAAAACCCACTGCTCCCTGATGTGAGAAGTCGTCGACTGGTGTTTTCCCATGGTGAAAACCTAAAGATTCCCCGCTCCTTGGCTGGCTCCCTCCGCCTTCCCGTAGATTGCATTGCCTTTTAGCCGTTTCGCCCCCTTTGCTTCCTCTCCCCATTGCTTCTACCTGGTGCCATGGCGGCGCAGCATATCACGGAGTCTGAGGTGAGGCGCCTGACACAGGAGCTCGAGGCCAAGGATGCGGAGCTCAGGGCCAAGGACATGGAGCTCCGTGAGCTCAAGGAGGAGAGGAGTGCCATGCTCCTCCATTATGTGTGGGAGTTCAGGGAGCTTCAAAAGCGGTAGGCGTCCACCGCAAAGATGCTCGAGGCGTCGGCGGCGTTGCTGCAGAAAGAGGGAGATATGATAGGCCGTCAGGGGAGGCGGCTGGAGCGCGAGCGGGCCGATCATGACGAGGTCCAGGATTGCCTCAGCCACTTGGTAGACCAAGTTTCCACGCACGTGTTGCGGCTGCGTGATGCCTACCGTCGTGCCAGCGCGACCATGCCGACCGTCGGGCTAAACCCGTTCGACCACCCCGTCGACTTCAACGAGTTACGGCTTCCTGACCTGGTCTCCTTCTTCACCTATATCTCCGAGGAGCTGAGGTGTCTCCGCGCGATGGTGGGGGCGGAGCTGGACAAGGAGGGGTTGCGGGCTGCCGTCGCTGGGCGAATCCTCTTAGGGCTCCATCACCGGAATCCATTCGTGCCATTGGACGCCGTCTTTGACGAGCTAGCTCCCGTCGACCGGGAGCGAGCTCTGCGGGCCGTTGCACCCTGCATCACCAACGTCGTGCGCCTCGAGAAGCAGAGGGACTTTGGTGGTGTTTAGGAGTCCTCTGCATGGGCATGTCCATGTCTCGGTGCAACATGACCGTTGGATCAAAATCAGACGGTGCAGATCAGTCACTGTAGCACAAAGCGTGTGGTTGTGTTTGGTTGCATTCTCATCTCAATATAGTTACATTACTGTTCATATAGTTGACATGCGCACAACATCATTTGTTATCGTCATATGTTACTCCTACACTAGCAACAAGATTATGTAGTACTGACATATGAACCACTGCACATGCCTAGTAGTAGGAGCACTGTGTATGTTCAAGTGGCTATCGTGTTTCGCACTCCGCCATCGTAAGAGTGGAAACGCTTGCTGTAATCATTTTTTTTCTTCAGAAAAAACAGTGGACTCGCCCTACCATGCGCATCCTCCTCGACGGTCGTCGCGAACTTTGCTACCCACTTTCGCCGACGTGTGGGACAACCATCATCAGGATCCACCAACCATGCACTAAATTACTTCGTAGTAGAGTGCCCAACTGCACGGTAAACTTCCCCGATCGAAGCGTTGCAGTAATGCTCAATGAGCCGTCAAATCACAAAACCCCCTCCTTTCCAGCAGTAAGTTGGACGGACGAAGAAACCATCATTTCACTCTTCTCTCTCAGCTTCCTCTCTACCCAACCCTTGCTTCTCCCTCATCTTGTTCCTCATTTCTTCAAGAAAACCCTGACCTGCTTCTGCCATTGTTCTTCTCTCCAAAAGAAGAAAAGGTGAGCGCATGAATGGTGTTGATTCTGGCCAAGGCCCGGTCTTGCAACCCCGAGACTGATCCTATAACTCCCTCTCTGTTCTTCTTTTGGGTTTGTGATTATGGTTTCTTTTCTTTTATTTATATTTGACAGTTTCTTGATGGACGCTGGAGCACCGGCCGAAGTGATGTCTATGGCTCTGGCAAAAACCGTCGAGGCTCATGGTACGAAGAAGCGCAAGCACCCCGCCGAGACTACCGCAGACAAGCTCAAAGCCATCGCCCTATCCAAGCCCCCCTCTCCAGGATCCCTCATTAAGCAAGTCCAGGTAATATCTCTTCTTGATGATCTTTTTCTCGATCTTGATCATGTTTTTTCATCTAACACGCAGTACTAGTACTAGTAGTACCACTTTCTGGGTGATCTTGCATGTGATTTTTGTGTGCCAAATGGCGGTTCTAAATTCCTCTTTTGACGAAAACATGCGAGAGGTTGGCACTGATTTCTTATAGATTACTTTCAACTACGTTATGAACATCAATGCTACCTTTGAAGAGGGTATATTTGCATCAGTAACTTGTGTTATGGATATTGCAAGTAATCCCTCTGCTCTCATGCCTTTGAAGACATGTTCTAGTGTCTTTGTTCACTCATTTCTGTGCGTATATGTAGTCATATATGGAGTAAAATATCGAGAATCATCTTATATTTCTGAACGGAGGTAGTAATAAAATATTTGGTTTCTGTTTGAATTAGAACCAGGTCCGCGGTGGAGATGAAGTTTTCAAAGTCATGCCATGTGAACTGGAAGACCTGAGGATGAGTTCTACTGCTAAACTATCCAGCTGCTGTGTCCTTGTCGCCACGTGTCCTGAACTAGTGTTTTCCTGTAGCATTGTTGTCAGGCGTGTTCTCGAGGCTGTACTTAACCACAACAATTTCCTGGCTGTGCCTTTGATTACGAAGGGTGTGGTTCTTGTAAAGCTTCCCGACAAATCTGATGCGGCCTGTCTTCATCGTCATGTTTATGAGTGGAAAGACCACTCTGTCAGGTTCTCCAAGGTTGAGGAGATGGTGATGGTGCCAGTAGACATCTCTCACGAAGTCCATGGCTAGTCAGTTATGCAGGGTTCATCCCGTAGGTCGGTGGCAAGAAATAGTCTGCAAAGTTTAATTAGTGCAACTTTGCTTGTCTGTAGTAAGTACTATTGTTCAGTACTAGATTTGTGTTTGTGAACCCTGTATTGTCTAGTACTGCCGCTTTTGGCACACACATTCTCTTCATAGTTTTGATTTCTCTCAATATCTCTCTCTCTCTCACTCACACACACACACACACACTTCTAACACACTCCCCCTCCCCCGAGCACACAATTCATCCCCATCCAAGGTTATATGGCGACCACTCTCGCTTGTGCTTCTCTGCACCCCAACATGCACACCACCTTAATCTTCAACGAGGGCATCAAGGAGATCGAACACGGTGACCACATTGCACTAGAGAATGCGGGGACATTTGGAAGCATGATGATGTGACGGCGGCTGAGTGACTCCTCCCCCCTCTCTCCCGCACAAAATTATCAATCCCTCAACCCACAAGATCCTTCCCCTCTCGTCCATGTTTTTCCAGCTCTCTCATCAAACCCGTTGTCTCTTCTCCTTCCACATGTACAAAATCCGGAAGCACACGCATCTCACGTATATTACATGTCTCCATCTTTCTCACAGACCTAACTTCTTCCTCTCCCTCTCTATCTCTCTATCTCTCTCTCTCTCTCTCTCTCTCTCTCTCTCTCTCTCTCTCTCTCTCTCGTTAGGTTTGTCTCCTACTCTCTCGCCCACATACATACAATCTTTCCCGCCCTATCTGTGCCATCTTCGCAAGCTCTCTCTACACGTTTCATTCACACATTGTGATGTGTTCAAAATGTTGCTTTTATAATGGATCAATAGAGTTATGGTTGGTTTTGTTGCATCCTACAAAGTAATAACTATGAAATGCATTTATATTTTCATTTGACTGGGATTATGTGAGTTTGAGCATATTGTGAAGTACTATAGACCTTGTATACATCTTGGAATTCAACAATGATTCTAACTATTGAATTGTATAAACTATTACATTCGAAGTCAGTATCCTAATATATTTATTTTACGATTACAACAACTGATTAATTCCACTACAAACTAAGAAAACAAATGTGTACCCCCTCCCTTTTTATTTAAGTCCGCGTATTAGCATTGGTCAAAGTCAAGTTTTGTAAACTCTCACAAAGTTCATAACAAAAAATATTAACTTATACAATAACAAATAAATACCATTAGATTCATTATTGAATGTACTTTCACATCATAGACATTTGTTATGGTAAATTTTTATATTTTTCTATAAACTTGGTCAAACTTTAGGAAGTATGACTTCAGTCAAACCTAATATGCAGAGTTAATAAAAACGGAGGGAGTACTAGTAGTTACTAGTACTACTAACTACTAGTACTACTCACTAGTTGCTTAGCCCAATCACCCAACACGCCAAACGATGAGTTCAGTGTTACAAAATTTTGAGGTCGGAGGGAAAATCTCCTGCGACCCTGATTCGAGCAATGTGAAGTTACCATCATACCCTTCGGAACAGGCATACGAATGATGGTTGGTAGGGGGCTGTTTTGGTAACTTCAGGTTCACCCTACCCAGCCAACCCACCCCGGCACCCAGAGTAGTACACCTGAATACTCCCCATTTTCTATCCCCACCGCAAAATAGACTTGTCCACGGCACCATAGCCTTCGTGCTCCTCCCTTTCTACATCGGCGCACTCGTCCAACGCAGCGCATCTGCCTCATCGACGACGTCGTATGCCGCACTGGAGCCGGTCCACCGTTGTCGTTGTACACGGAGCCTCTTCCCCGGCACCGTCTTCCATGGTCTCGGATCTACTTCCCGAAAGCCGACGCCAAGCGCAGAAGCACCACCGTCGTGGACAATGAACTGACTCTCGTTGCCGACCATGATGCACAAAGGCCACCGCGACCATCGTACTCCTCCTCGATTGGTAATGTGTGTATTGAATCTCTTAGCAGTACATGTGTAGTTTGAGTTTTGTTCATACCTACCCTTCAAATTTCCTGGTTGCTATTGTTCCCGTAAAAGTAATTGGTTATAGCTGCATTGTCCAACAGAATATCACCTTGTAACTGTGAGTCGCTCCTGTATTGCGCTGTGCTTGGGTAGGTTCTTCATCTGCAACCAGTAGGGAGGCAAATGATGGAAAGTATTTTAGAACTAGCAAGATGCCCATGCGTTGCACGAAACATCAAGATGGATTTGTATGAGTAGTTTATCTTGTGGGAGATAAGCATGAACGAGGCAAGGCCTTATCTGTAAATGTGGAGAGAGGTACGGGTATCTTTTGTAAAATTGTCATAGTTTGCTTTCTATCCGTTAGCTATAGATCAAACGGTCTATATTACAAGATGGCAGGCACACCATCATCACCAACTCGGTTTTTTATAAGAGTATATATATATATATATATAATATAAGAATATTTTATATTTTATAAGAGTAGTAGAGATAGTAGATAGTAGATATATATAATATATATAAGAGATATATAAGATATAAGAAGTAGTGATAAATATAAATATAAAATAAATATATAAGAGTAGAGAAGAGAGTAGAGATAGCAGGGACGTCGGGAAAGGATCGTGCGCGCGCGGGAAAAAGCGGTCGGGCGCGCGCTAGTTTTGGCGCGGGGCGTTCGGCGCGATTTATAAAATCCAACGCCCTCCCACCGCTCTGTGCCTCGCAACCGCTCTCTCCCCGCTCTTTCTAGCCTCGCCTCGCCGCCGCGCCACCATGCCGCCGCGCCGCCGGGAAACTTGGGGCTACCACAGCGTCCGCGCCCGCCCCTTCGGCGGCTTCTCCGCCAAGATCCAGTTCCGCGAGGTGCGCCTCGGCCTCGGCACTTTCGACACCGCCCACGAGGTTGCCCGCGTGTACGACGCGGCGACATGGCACCTCTGGCGGCCTCATAGGGAGATGAACTTCCCCAACGTGCCGACGCGGGAGCGGGCGAAGGAGCTCGCGCCTCCGCCGCGGCTTATAACCGACCACGATCGTCGCAACCGGAGGCGGGAGCACCATCTCGGCATCGCCGAGATGGATGAGGAAGCCATGGCGCTGTGGCGCCAACACTTCCCGCAGGACATCATCAACGAGCGTGAGTTCTACGCGCAAAGGAGGGCGGAGAGGGAGAAGAGGAGGGCGGGGCGAGCTGCCTATCATGAGGACAGGTGTACGCGGAAGGCGGCCGCTCAATTCAACATCAAGCTAGGAGCAGCGTCACCCTGGGACTCCGACGATGATCGGTATCTTGACGCCTACATTGAGACGTCGGAGGAGGACATCACCGAGGCGGAGTCGAATGACGAGGAGTAGTTGAACTATCTATTTTCCTATCTATCTATGCTATATCTATGCTGAGAACTATCTATGTATCTATCTATGTCAGTATCGACTCGGAGTCGAATGTGTATCGAGTCAGAGTAGAAAGGAGAAAAAAATATAGCGCGTTTGCTGGAGCGGCGCGCACGCGCAATTTTTTTGCAGCGGCCGCTGGAGCCAGCACTCCGCGGCCCGCAAAAACTGGCTATTCCAGCGCTGTAAATGCTTTTTTAACGCGCCGCGCGTTGCGCTTCTGTTGGAGATGCTCTAACATGGCAGATGAGTGCTTTAATGTTGCCCACAAGATGCATGAGTATTATATTTTTCCATGTTGAGATTTTAAAACCACGAGTGCGAACATGCAAAGGAGCAACAAAGACCAAGCACGGGATATTGGGGACATCTTCAAGAAACGAGGCAAGTTAAAGAGGAGCTGCACCGAACCTGTAAACCGAGCTTTGGTAAGTAATACCCTTTCAATTACTTTCGTTTAGCCTCGTCTTCTTTGATGTGTATATGTTGTAGTTTCTGTTTCTCTTAGCCTCGTGTTTTTGGATGTGTAATAAGAAGAGTCTTAATTGTCATAATGCTTTCATTGTTAGCTTGATGTAGGAAGTGGGTGTTCTCACCTTGGAGTCTGTTTTTATATTTTTCCTTTTGAATTCACTTCTACGAGTCATGTTTTATCTGTCTTCTACTAAACGGATCTGGGTTGCTCTGAGTATTGATTTAAAAAAGAAGTAACTTCATGTCAGGATGCAGTTCCTGCGAGAAGGAAAGTATGGTCAACCTCGAGATCATGTTTCCAAAATGAGGTTGGATTACACATAAGGTGCCCGTTCCCTAATGATACCGGATTAGACACAAGGTGCAAATTCCCAGATGATGCTGGATTACACACAAGCCACGTGGAGTCGTCAACTGTTCGTCTCCTCGTGGTTCTAGTAAAGGCTGAAAGAAGGCGTGTAGCAGCCCTTGAGAATGTAGCTGAGTTCCTGAAGAAGCGAAAAGAGCAATCAGATGCTCTCTTCACCCAAGCCAAAGAAGAGATGGAAGAAACCAGAAAGAAGCTAGCAGAGGCAGAGCAGGCAAGGCGTCTCCTGCTATCTAAAACTGTTGTCAATGCAAATTTTCCTTCATAATAGCTAAGTTCAAATGTTTATCCAGTTAGCATGCCTGTTGTGATGTCCGTGCATCTACTGATGTGGCACAAAATAAATTTTTTTCGGGTCATGTAATAACAGCAATTACTTTCCAAACAATAACAGACGAAGCGTTGGACATGGTATAGTTCACACACAAGCCCAACATTCCAAGTTCAACTTCCACATCGAACACATGTTCATAGATATCTGCACATTCATAGATAATGTCCACAATCATGATTCACTTTAAAGCCAAAAAAATATGAGGAGAGTTATAAATAAAGAAAAAATCTCTAGTTCCTATATTTATAACTAGAAAAATCTCTAGTTCCTTCAATGGAGGAAGGAGGGGCAGTCTGAAGCCGGTTGCATGCGGCGAGGAGGCGTGTTCAGTCTGACCTGCAGCGAGTGGGGCCCTCTTTGCCGGCGCGCCGGTTCAATGCCTGCGATATGAGAGGTCGCGTCCGTGTCAGAGCAATCACTCCCTCTAGTCTTTTTTTGTTTGCGTATAACAAAATCTCGTTTTCCATTCACATTTTACAAGTAAAATTCGTGGACAAATTTTGACCCAAAATACGATGGGGACTAGTAAACCAGGACGGAGGTAGTAGTTATGAATTCCATTTTCGCTCCATACCAATCGTTCTAAAAACTACTCCAGTATTACCGCGCTAAAAAAATGATATTTTAAACATGGCTACTTGATCAGTGGCGACTGGCGAGCCACCGCCTCCAGATCGTTCACCTGTGGTCCCGACCATCAACTCCTACGGATCAAATTATCATGCGAGTTGACTATTCCTACAAAGATGCACTACACCACGTATCCGGTACCCGCGCATCCAGCAATCGTGCACCTAGGGTTTTAGGATTTATTTGTTACGGTGCCTTTACGTAACTCTCATATGTGCGAGATAGCGAGAGACCGACTGCGTGCGTGCGCCCAAAGCCATGCACGCCGCCAATGGTTGAGTTCCTTTTTAACCCAGGCCGGCATCTCGTCAGATAGGCCGCCATGGAGCTCAGAACGAAATTGCGGAGCTCCAAACGTCTCATTCAACATCGGCGCCTTCCAATATGCTAGCTAGGTACCGATCAATTCTGTCGACAAGTCTTTGCCATTGAGCCTTAGTGAGCTTGCGGGTGGATAAAGGTGTTCCTGTATACTTATTGGCAAGGTAGATGGACAATCGCGGGCTGAAGAAATCGCTGAATGTCATGACCTTCGCATCTAATAGGAGTTGCAGAGCTCTTAGTAAGGTTGGTGATCAGGCCCATGGCCCTGCCCAAGACGCTGAGAATTAATGTTGCCTAACGTCCCGATGAGCTTGGAAAGAAAATCGCCATTAATCATGATTCATGGGCCATGAGTATGAGAAGCGAGACCATCTACAGTTCTACACTGACCGCTTCATATCGTAAGACTTCAGAACATTTGCAAGACCATGATGGGAAAATTTCTGTTTTCGATAAAATCACCGTGCAAATAAATAAAGAAAACCAAGTCATTTTGAGCTTTCATTATGAAGAGTTACTTGAGTGTTCTGGGAAATAACTAAAATACATGCCCGCGACCAGGTTTAACATTTTCACAAACAAGTTTGGCAGGTCCCAAAGAATCAGTATAAGATAACCTACAACCAAATGCATAAGCAGGTGGTCTATGAACACAAGAAAAATTAACGCGACACATATATCCTGCAGTATCTTTGATGCAAGGACGATAATCCAACTTCGCATTATTAAGACGGGGCTATGTATCAAAAAACGAGGCCATGAAGGTCACATGGGCATTATTTTCTCAAAGTTCAAAAATACACAGAAAGTTTCACTGCAGTTCAACACCCAAACATACTTGGTGACAAAATACACCCCGCAATCAACATGACTGAGGATGGATTTTCATTTTCCTAAATAATCATATATTTGGACAGATACATACGTTAACCAAGTTCTCAACAATCCTAGTAAACAAAATATCTTCAGGTTCATGCCCCTTCTCTTCTTCTCCATATGCTGCCAGAACCTGTAAACAATTGGTGTTCACAAAAACGGTCATAAGATTAGGTCACTCATATAGTCACATTGCTGGTAATAACTACTGCTGTAAACAATTGATGTTCACAAAATGGATACTGAGACAGTGTGAACAGAAGTGGATAATGAAATTGGTTTGCTCTTAAATCATAGCCATATTACTCATATGTAGCTGCAGCAGGTTATAATGAGATCACATTGCTGATGATATGGTTACTGCTCTTACGCTTGGTAGGAATCTACTAATTGCAAATTGCACCAGGCAAGTCAAATATGCAAGAAATGATAACACTGATATCAACACAGAGACTGCCAGGTTAGAAGTTGTGTGACTGAAAAAATGTTAACTGAGACAGTTGCAAGAAGTTGTGCCTTTATTGCCTATACTGGCATTATTTGTACCTTCATTATTCAGTGGGCAATGTGAAGCTTAGCGTCAGCTCAACCAATACGTGGAATCCGCACTTGCACATCCTGTGCCCGTATGTTCTTAATCAGTTCCTTGAAAGATTCAGGTATGTGTTGGTACTCGTGGAACATGAGTCCTTTAGACCTACATATGTTGAGGAAGAGAAGGACAAGCGAAATTAGAATTAAACATACATCCATTCATTGCGGTGGATACTGATGAGGTGCATCTGTGCTAGGAAGGGAACTGAGGAAGGAAAACATACCACTCAGGAGTATGGCAGTAGGTCATGAGATGATCAGCAATGGTGAAGGGGCGCACAGATGGGCGTATCCTGTCCTTCCCGTCATGTATTTTGCAGGACTCAGCTAAGCGCTCGGACAAACCAGTCCCCAGCGAATGCAACACAATGGGGTCCCATGGTAGATTGAAGTAGATGGAGTTGCTGCTCAAGGTTGGGAGGTCCCTGGCCGAAACAGACAGGCATCGGTCACCGCTGAGAAACAGCGAGCGGTCGACTAAGGTGTTCACCGGGATAATCTTACACCGCTGGCTGCTCAGATGCACTTCATAGAGCCTGAAGACTGCTAGCCCCGACCAGTCCATCTCCTTTGTACCAGGAGCTGGGTGCCGGATGACGAGCAGCATTCTTCCACCAGACTCCACGAGTAGAAAATCGCTATGCAGGCGATCAGCAAAATATGGAGCATGAGCAACCACCACAGAATTCTCGAGGGATTCCTGTCTGGGAGGAGGGTATAGCTGCAGGATCTCGTGTGAAGACAGGGTGGTGGCATAGAGCTTTCCTTGGAAGGACAAGGTATTCCAAACATAAAGACCTCGGTGGAGAACCTCCCAATCTGAACCCGGGTCGGCGCCGAGCACCACACTTGTGCAGAGGAACCAGACCACCACGGCAATGGAGGTCGCCGAGGACGCGCTGCTGCATATCGCGGCGCTCATGTCGAGCAGCTTCATCCGCCTGACTACCGCGTGGTACACGGGGGCGAGGGGCGGGAAATCGACCACGACGCGCGTGAACGGGTGCAGCACGCGGACCAAGGTGGTGCGCTTGTGCACGAGGATGAGGGGTCCGTCGGTGAAGCCAACGATCCTGTGTTGCCGGAGCACCGGGAGGAGGACGCGGAGGCGCCTGGCCGTGCGCGTATGGAAGAAGACGATCTCGCAGGCATCGTCTGGGCGGACGGCGTCGCCGTCACAGAGAGCGACCCAGCCGGCCTAGGCGGGGATCCCGCAAAGTGGGGTCGCGCGCCGTGGGCGTGCAGGCGCGCCAGCCGGAGCAAACGGCGCGGAAGGCGATGTTCAACCACGTCGCCGTCGCCGTCGCCGTCACCGGCCAGGAGCCGGCAGGTGATGAGGCCAACTATGTCGGTGGGCAGGGACGCCCGGCCGCCGATTACTTGCGCCCGCGCAGGGCGCTTGCACGCGGCGAGCGTTGTCAAGGTTGCACCTTTTCGCTTCCTTCCCGCCGCCGCCACCGCCCCGGCCGGAGCAAGAGCGGGCAATTTCCTCCCCATCGCTCGCGGATTCCTTCTTCAAATCAAATCACAGGCTGGGCTTGGTTGACTCTTCTCCGTCCCGGCCCCGCTAGCTATTTTATACAGGCCACTGCTCGGACCTCGAGATCGTCTCGGATTGAGAAGAAATCCCACTCCCAGGATCGGCACTGATTCCTTCTTCAAATCACGCCGTGTCTCCGGAAGGGAAAACCAGAGAGGGGAGGATTACGATTTACTATGAGGAAGTAGGGAACAACCTGACGAGGCCGCCGGTGTTGGGTGAGAAGATGGAAGCACGCCGCCGCGGATCAGCCGCCGAGCACTCGCCCTTGTGTAACACACGGTTAGAGCAACTCCAGCAGATCGCTCAAAATCTCGGCCCCAACCCGTGAATACGCGGGTTTCCTCTCACATCTGCGATGCCCTGTATATAAACGGAAACGGTTTGTAGGAGACATTTCAACCCGCGCTTTTCCCACCAACCACCTCCTCTCGCCCACCGCCGGGCCGCCGCCAAGATTCCGGCGAAAGCAGCCGGCGGGAGCACGCCGAAAGGCCGCCACACGCATGGGCCTATCCTCCCCCCTCCTGCGTCGGCGGGCTGGAAAGTTGCGGATCTGCGGCCCTTCATCGGGAGATGCCGGACTTGGCTTTTCCTGCCGCCGATGGCTGCGCCAAGCGATGGAATGGTTTGGGAGTATCTCCCGCAGCCCCGGCAAGGTCGCATCGCCGCATGCAGGTACGGGTTCGTCCTCCCGCCGCCGCCGACGGTTTACGGGCATGGATTCGTCCGGCCATCCACCGGGCTCGGCGCTCGCGTAGCGGCTCTGTGGCTCGCCGATGCCGCTCATACAGTGCGACGACTGCACGCGGGCAGTGCTGTGGCTAACTTCGGGCACGCCGAAGCACCCCGGATGGGTGTTCTTCAAATACGAAAACGATGGGGTACGTGCTGTTTTCGTTCGGCTCATTTTGATAGCTCATTCTTTGGTTCAATTGCGGTAGCTCATGTCGAACATTATCATGTGTGTAGGAAGATGGATGCTCATTTTGGTTTTGGGAAGGCGAATACGTTGATTTATTGATAGGAAGAAACTTAATAGACGTTGACGCACTCCTTAGAAGAATCGAAGGCAATGATGTGGCTGCATGTGCAACTAGAGGGGAAGCAACGTCTACTTCTTTCGAACCAAAGATGTAGAAAGAAGAATGCAAAATCAAGAATCCACAGATCAACAACGAATGCATGGAGAAGATATTGGTCCAACTAGTGGGAGCAGTTATGGAAGTTGGAAATCATCTAAAATGCATACTTGTGGTTCTTGTTTTTTTGGTCTTACTATTCTAGCAAAGATTTGGTGATGTATCCAATGTTGTTGAAAAAACAAAGAAATGCATTATGTTGGATCAAATTAAGGTGCAAATTTAGGTTTTTCGGGCCGGGAGGAGCTGCGCCAGATCAGACCCCGCAAAGCCGACCTGTAAAAGAGCATATTCCGCGAATATCCTTTTTTACGGGTCCGTTATGCGATGTCTGCATCTGCGGCCGTCCGCGCCGGCCTGCAAAGCCGTTTTTCCGCGAACTGCAAACGCATTTTGCGGGCCGGCCGGATGCGGGGTCTGCTAGAGATGCTCTTACTAGGTTGGAACAGGGGAGAAGAGGGAGATTTTTTCAACTGAAGAAGACGGAGTTGGGTGTGATGCCTTCGAGCTCAGCGAGCAAGGCGTTTTTTAACATCAGTACATACACAAGCACTCATATACACGTGCATACACTCATCCCTATGAACACACACGCATACCCTACGCCTATGAGCACCTCCGAAAGACTGAGCCGACATAGCATCTTGAAATTTACAAAGTCACCGTAGGCACCTCGTTGTCGACGGAAATGTCTCCTCCCACTGAATGCGCATCGCCGGAAATCCTAAAATAAGTACAGGAATAAATGCGAGTATCAGGATTTGAACCCTGGTGGGCTGGGGATACCACAGTCCCTCTAACCATCCAACCACAGGTTAGTTCGCAGCCAGCAAGGCGTTGGCATAAAAAGGTTAGGCGTATCCATTGTCGAATGTCTTATTTCTTAGTTAAAATAAATAAATAAATAAATAAAGGGCATGGGTTATGTTATATCTTGTTCATCTATAAATTTTCATAAAAAATATGACAATGTGTGGCATGCACACACATAAAAAAAGAAAAAAAATGATGTGTGAATATTCATTTAGGTCATTTTATTTTTGCACAAGTTACATATGGTCATATTTGGAACAAAATTTTGTAGATGCACATTGCTTCTTCCTACGATCCCTAATTATTCTCGCATCCCCATTGAGAGCTACGCTAGTTCCACCAATCCATCTCTTGCACGCGGCTAAGTGAGTGTTGTAATTGATACGTTTTTACAGCACCCAGGTCACGTAGATCATGCAAAAGCCAGGGTCAACTGACCAAACTATAGGACCAAAATATCACACTGACAGCTCTAGGGGCACTGCCACCCAAATACCACTACACGGACGGGTTTAAACACTAGAGAACTTCATGATCAGCATCCTGCAGAGAATTTGTTTTCAGTCAAATTTTGTGCTGAGATCCCGTAGTACCAGACACTCATTCCTTGGATCGATCGTCTACACCTCATAAACCATCACCGCAGACGTTGTTCATCTTCATGGCAATGGTGAGGTCGCGCAGAATGCGGTGATTAGGAAGAGTTTGGGGAAAGTTCAGGCCCAGCTAGGCTTGTTGCACAACACATACTAGCAGGTGGCAGCGCAGCTGGATTTCAAATTCTCAATTCACGAGTCGTTGGCACATCACATTGCGGCCATAGCAGAGGCGATAAGAGAAAATTATGGGTTCCAACTTCCAAGGCACTCAGTCGAAGGACCATATGATACGTTTCTGTTGTATCTATAATTTTTGATTGTTTCATGTCAATATTATACAGCTTTCACATATTTTTGGCACCTTTTTATATGATTTATTGGACTAACCTATTGATCCAGTGTCGAGTGCCAGTTCCTGTTTTTTGCATGTTTTTTGTATCACCCATATCAAACGATGTCCAAATGCAATAAAATTTCACAAAGAATTATTTTGGAATATATGTGATTTTTGGGAGTTGGAACCACCGCAAACGGAGGCCCACACAGCCCACAAGACACCAGGGCGTGCTAGAGGCCCCTGGCGCGTGGTGGTGGGTTGTGCCCTATTCGAACGTCGGTTGGAGCTCTACTTCGGGCGCAAGGAAGCTTATATCCGGAAAAAATCGTGTTAAAATCTCGGCGCAATCGGAATTACAAATCTCCCGGAATATAAGAAACGGTTTTCGGCCAGATTTGGGGAGCGAGAAACAGAAGAGAAAAAAGAGGGAGGTCCAATCTTGGAGGGGCTCCCGCCCCTCCGCCGGCATGGAGGCGATGGACCAGAGGGGGAACTCTCCTCCCATCTAGGGGGGAGGCCAATAAAGAAGAAGAAGAAAAAGAAGAAGAAGAAGAAGAAGAAGAAGAAGAAGAAGAAGAAGGGGGCTCTCTCCCCCTCTCTCCCGGTGGCGCCGGAGTGCCGCCGGGGCAAGGATCGTGACGGCGATCTACATCAACAATCTTGCTATCGTTAACACCAATTTTCTCCCCCTCTATGCAGCGGTGTAACACCTCTTCTCCCTACTGTAATCTCTACTTAAACATGGTGCTCAACTCCATATATTATTTTCCAATGATTCATGGTTATCCTATGATGTTTGAGTAGATCCGTTTTGTCCTATGGGTTAATCGTGATCTTGGTTCGTATGATTGTATATTTTATTTTTGGTGCTGTCCTACGGTGTTCTTCGTATCGCGCAAACGTGAGCGGCCCCTGCTGTAGGGTACGGTGTTGCAATACGTTCATGATTTGCTTATGGTGGGTTGCGAGAGTGATAGAAGCTTAAACCCGAGTAGATGGGTTGTTGCGTATGGGATAAAGAGGACTTGATACTTAATGCTATGGTTGGGTTTCACGACCTTAATGATCTTTAGTAGTTGCGGATGTTTGCTAGGGGTTCAATCATAAGTGCATATGATCCAAGTAGAGAAAGTATGTTAGCTCATGCTTCTCCCTCATGTAAAATTGCAAGAATGATTACCGGTACTTGTTATCGATTGCCTAGGAACAAATGACTTTCTTATTGACAAAAGCTATCCACTTTTATTACCTTGCAATTTATCCGAAGTTTTATTCTCGCAAAGTATTCACAGTTTTATTCTTGCAAAATAGTTTCATACTTGTTTCCGGTAAACCAAATGTCAAGTGTGCGTAGAGTTATATCGGTGGTCGATAGAACTTGAGGGAATATTTGTTCTGCCTTTAAATCCTCATTGGGTTTGACACTCTTATTTATCGAAGAAGGCTACAAACAATCCCCTATACTTGTGGGTTATCACCATATCATGTTCTTTTTACATTGAAGTGTTGTTCTAGTGGTCCGTGGCAATGCCATCTTAGTTTCCCAATCATAGACGCATATGTTGCCTTAGTGTTTTTCTGTATGTATTCCGCTATCATACAGTTTTACATTTAATTATTATTTTTTACTCTGTTGTCCTGTCGTATCCCTAGCTCTTACATCATACTCCCTCCGTCCGGATTACATTTCGCAGAAATGGATAAAAATGGATGTAACTAGAACTGAAATATGCCTAGACCCATCCATTTATTTCCGGATGTAGGGAATACATGTCAATATGTCATGCCTTTCTATTCTTCAGCACCTATTTCATCTCTCTGTTGTAGCATGTTTTATAATTGAAGCGCCATTCTTCTATATAAGGCATGCAAGGGGAAGACGGCTATGTTAGAATTTGAAGGGTTACAAACAAGGTCTTTGCAAAAGATCCAAACGCCAGAAGATTGTAAACCAACTCCAGTGTTCATAGATACTGCTCCAGCATAGAGAAACCCAACTCCTACTGATAATAAACAGATTCTAGTGGCCAAAGAAACTAGTCCGCTGCAATCCAGCAAAAATATTTCAACTCCATTCTAAGAAGCGTGTGCGTATCCTCGCATCATGAAATTTTATAGAATTTTGATCATATTTTCTACATATTTCTTACTCATCTCTCTTTTAAAAAATAAGCTTAAAGGATAGAAGACTTTCTATACTGGGATCGTATTCGAGGAAAATATCTTGTGGAAATTCTCTATGCTCCAATGCTGATGTAAGTACATGTTGTATATCACTATATTTTTACATCAGCATGTATTTTGTTAATCGGCGTGAATCCAACCTTTATCTGATCTAAATTTAGTTGTAGAAAAATGTATAATTAAAGGCGACAATGTTGATTTTTGTAAGGAAAACTGTCTGGTAGTTTTGGATACTGAGCTGCATGAGTGTACTATCTCATATCATGCACATTACTAAATTGTAGTGTTGTTCTGGTTGCCCATTCATTCATTGTGTCAATGTTGCTTTCGTATTACCTTACCTGGCTGATGATAGTTGTGCCATATTGTGTTAATTTGGTGTAGGCTGGTGTGGTCTGGTTGCCCAAACGTTCGTTGTGTCAATGTTGCTTTCCTATTATCTGACCTGGCCAATGATATTAATGCTAGTGTGTTAATTTTGTGGAGGCTGCTGAAGATAAGAAGATAAACTCTAAAAAAGCAAGGCAACCCCATTGTTTCTTTCCAATAAATCTAGGCCAGGTAATATGGTAATAACTCTTGATTAATCTGTTCGGTTCCCCTCCTAACTTATGTTATGATGCAGTGGTCGAGACACTCTCTACTATCAATAATATAAGCCTGCCAAAATTGCCATCTGAATTTGTTCAGTTTCCTCTGTCTCAAATGCAACGGAAAAAATGCATGTTTGTGAACCAATTACTGGTTGAAGCAATGGTGGAAATCATGGAGGAATCAGAGGTGCACATTCTTGCGCAACAACAACTGATCAATATTTTCAGAGACAGTGTAGCAAAGAAGGAAGAACTTGCTCACATGCTTATGGGCGTCATCTGCGCTGAGGTTGCAGATTGTGAGGTTGTAGATCGTTAGGTTCTGTTCATTTATTTGCACTGGCATCAATCTTTGATTGCCCAATGGATGTAATTTCCTATAATATATGCTGGATGTGCAACATTTTTCCTTGTATGCCATACGTTTGCTTAGCGCGCCTCGCATTCCAGCTAATTGGTCCCTAGGAAGCTAAAAAAGCAGTGAAATTATTAGTTAGCATGAACAGTCGTGGGCCCTATATGAAGGAAGCAGCCCACTGCCCATAATGGGCTTCCCTAATGGGCTCACAGGGGCCAAAATTCTCATAGGATTTTGATTGATCGGTTTTGGTCCTGTCCAGAATTGCTCGTCGTAATGGGCTCAAATTATCTAATTGAGCCTACAGGCATGTTCGAACTTTAGCGGGCCTGCTAAGTTAATGGGCCGTAACCAGGCCGAAAGCTCTATTGGGTCGCTATAATTGAAACGAGCTGACAGTTAATGCTCGGCCTTGTTACCTCCTGGGTCGTTAACAGGACGACATCGAAGCGGGCAACAGGTGGGCCCATTTGATTTCATGGGCTGTTAACAAGCCGATACTAAGGTCGGGCTACATATGGCCCAACTATACTGTGGACCTTTAGCAGGCTGAAAGAGACATCAGGCTCGTACTGGACCATGAAGAGCATGAGCCGCTAAGAGGCTGAAAGTCAGGTCGTACTGTATATGGCCCAACTGTGTTGTGGGCCTTTAGCACGCCGAAAGAGATACCGGGCAGGTATTAGACCATGAAGAGCATGGGCTGTTAAAAGGCCAAAACTCAGGTCCGGCTTCAAATGGCCCAACTCATTTATGGGTCGTTAACGGGCTGAAAGACACATCGGTCCAAAAATTGGCCCGGCACTTAAATGGGTCGCTAAAAGGCCGAAAGACGTACATCCTAAAAATTGGCCCATCCCTCGAATGGGCCGTTAACAGGCCGAAACCACATCGGGCCGATATTGAGCCCAAATATATAGCGGGTTTTTAACGGGCTCGAACTGACGATGGGCTGCAATGGTGTCAACTCATTAACGGGCCGTTGACGAGCCGAATTGGCACATCTCATATGGGTCGTGGGCTTAAATGGACCTAACACAAGTAGGCCTTATATGGGCCGGCCTGTTAATTTTGACTGGGCCGGCCTTTTTCACCTGAATGGGCCACTGTTGGGCCTTGCCACGTGCCGACGTATCATAGGCGCCTCCCGTACTATGAGTGGATGATATATGTCCCAACGCTGAGCCGACATGTGGATCTTCCGATGAATGAGAATTTTACACGTGGAATTTCCCCATTGATCGGGGCTGTTAACGGGTTATCGGATCCAAACCAGCACCCGATAGCTTAACGGCAACCCATTATGGTGGATTCCACGTGTCGGTCACCCTTAACGAAAACACTTCCATGACGTGCCATTTATCGTTATGGAAGTGGACACTTCCGTGATGATAATTTTGATATTGTCATGGAACACTTCTACGACAACACACGTATGACTATCTTGATTCTGTCATAAAATCTTCATGGATGTACATGCATGACAGAAAATGTGACCTATTGTGACAAACACGTATCATCACGGAAGTGTATTTTTTTTGTAGTGTAAGGGTGCGTATAATCCATCGACTCACATTAGTCATAAAGAACTCACATAGTTATTGCTAAAGTCTATTAGGCCTCGAAGCAAAGCACTACTACGCATGCCCCTAGGGGGATAGATTGGTAGGAAAAGACATCGCTCGTCCTCGACTACCACTCATAAGGAAGACAATAATAATAAATCATGCTCGAACTTCTTAGCATAACGAGAGACTATACGTGCATGCTTCGGGAATCACAAACCTTAACACCAATATTCTTACTAAACCACAATCATTCACTAGTACCTCCCACATATTACAATCTCTATATCGCAAAACTATTGCAAGGAATCAAACATATCAAATTCAGTGATCTATAAGTTTTATGTAGGATTTTTGACTAACCATGTGAATGACCAATTCCTGTTGACTCTCTGAATAGATATAAGTGAAGCATGAGAGTCTAATTCTTTCTATAAAATATTTGCCCACGCTCTAATAAATATAAGTGAAGAAAAAGAGCATTCTACAAATAACGGTTTCTATATGTAGAGAAACAGGCAATCCAAACTTCAAATGATATAAGTGAAGCACATGAAGCATTCTATAAAGCCATACTCAAAAGATATAAGTGAAGTGCAAAGAGCATTCTATAAATAAACTAAGGACTATCTCGTACCAGCATTGTGCATTATTAAAAGAAAAATAAAAATCACACGACACTCCAAGAATTTACGCATATCATGTGAACAAAACAAAAACCGAGACATACCGATTATTGTTGAAGAGAGATGTGATGCCTTCCGGGGGATCCCCAAGCTTAGACGCTTGAGTCTCCTTGAATATTTACTTGGGGTGCCTCGGGCATCCCCAAGCTTAAATTATTGCCTCTCCTCCTTCTCCTCATATAGAGACCTCCTGGATCTTCGAACACTTCATCCACACAAAACTTAACAAAACCTTCATGAGATCCGTTAGTAGAATAAAACAAATCACTACTTTAAGAATTGTTGCAAACCATTCATATTTTATTTTTGCATTATCCCTACTGTATTATAACTTCTCAATGGCTTATACCACTTGATACGATCCATAGTTCCATCAAAACAAGCAAAACAATGCATCAAAAACATAATATGTCAAAAACAGAACAGTCTGTAGCAATCTGAATATTGACTGTACTTCTGTAACTCTAAAAAATATGAAAAAACAGGACAAAATAAACAATTTGCGTAGTAGTACTGTGTAAAAATTTCTGAAACATTTGACGTTCCAGTAAAAAAATATAAATCATGCACTACAACCAAAGTTTCTATTTTTGCAACTGCACATACCAATCAAGCAATCTAAACATTTTAAAGGCAAATCTTGGCACATTACTTTTATAATAAAATGGATTTGTACAAAGGGATAATTATTTTTATTGAAAAATTTCTGTAATTCAAGATTTACAAATTTTCCATGGGCACGAACAAAGTTCAAGAAATTTTATGAGGACATGACTACCTTGGATACGACCAAAAATATTGCATACGTGCATATCTCTGAGGTGATTTATACTACAAACTATGCACTAATTTATTTATATCATTCAGGACAAAAATACTTCACAGACTTTTGTGCCATGTCTAATTGCAGATGTATGGGACATTTGTACAATCCACATATGAAGATAAGGGAAAAAGAGAAGTTTAGGTGTCGTTCAAAAAGTCCTCTCACGTCACTTTTAGGCCAAGGGAAGATAGAGTCCAAGTCTCTCACGTTCTGGATTCAGATTCGGACTGCACAGACATACCTGACTCAAAACGACAAGAACTCTTTCATACGTACTCTGAATTGGGTGATTCTTTTTTTGTTGGAAAGTAGATTTCGTGTTCTTTCCAACCCAATTGGATTCACCTTCAAGTTTATCCGGAGCTTTGATTTATCGACGAAACAATCTGACGCTGCAGCAGAATCCGAGTCAAACTACAAGTCCAAATGTGTTGCATCACCTCCACTTGGGCCCATGAGCCTTGTACGACCTAGGGTTAGTTTTAGGCTGCCTTGGGACGTCCTCCCACCTCCTTGGCCGCCACCTCTTGCTCCTATATAAGTAGATCCATCTAGTAGCTTTTTCTTTGGGTTTTGTTTAGATTAAAAGTTCGCCATAGCTGCAATTTCGTGTACTTCGTTTGTGTTCAACGACCAGACAAAGGCGTCACAGAACCCCACCTTCATTAATAAAGCTTTCCTCTTATATTCGCAATATCCAGATTGCAATCTTAGTTTTTTGCTTGTTCTTCGATTGCTCGCAGGAAACTGACCTTCGTGGTCAGGTTGATCGTGCTCCGGCGTGGTCAATAACCCCTCGGAAGTTGGTTTAGCGATTGCTAAGGCGCGACGTCTCGCAGGTTCGTAGTCGGATCGTCAAGGTCGACTCCCACAGAAAATGATAGGCACCATCTCATCGAAACATCGGGACACCTTCGCCTCTATCAAGTAACTCCGAAGATTGAGTAAAGCGATTGCTAGGGGAACATACGTATACACAGTGTAGAAATATGTGGAGCTTGGAAGGCTTAAATATTTGGTAGAAAAAGATTAGCAATAATCAAGTCAGAGATGCAATGTTGAATAAACGCTCTATGATGGTACTGTGCTGGTCCTAGGCTAGACCGGACTAGAGACGCGAGCCTAGAACACTAATGAGGTCATGGCGTAGCACAACTAGCATCAATAAAGGATACGAAGTAGCTTTAGACAACAAGATATAAGTGAAAATCACAACGGCAATAAAGATAATGATGAAAACAACTGCCAAGCAGGATATACAACAACTCTTTCTCCAACTATCCCCTTGAAAAGTTTGAGCCAATTTTCTGCTAATTTTTTCAAAAAATGCTACTAACTCAAGCTTTCCAATGCAAAAAGAATTACTCAATTCCGAATTGATATGAGGAGTCAAAGAATTCTAAAACTGGCCTGAAAAACTGGAACATGCTATACGCGCGAACTTCGGAGGGCCAAAAGACCTATTTAGAAGCCGATTTTGAGAAGCCAAATATTAAACTAGCTTTTGTAAATATTCAAATGTGGCTCGTCCCTAGCTTTAATTTGAGTACTTGTGGAGCCAAAACGGACTTCGTATGAAAAAGATATGCTTGTTTTACAAAACACTATGCAAAACAGATTACAATCCGAATTCAGGTACGAGATATTCTAGATAGATCCAAAATTTCTTTTTTTTTTCTCTCACTTTTTTTCTTTCTCTCCTGTTTTCTCTGACTTTTTTTAACTTTGTTTTTCTCTCTTTTTTCTCTCTCTCCCTCTTTCCAAGACAAACTAGATAAGATGCACATTGGATCAAGCGAAGATGTGAACGACCTAAACTATGATTGTGACAATGAACGATGGGTAGCACGTGGTGGAAATTGATGGATGGGGTGGTGGGCAGCGGAAGGGATAACGATGCAGTGGCGACTGATACATCTCCAACGTATCTATAATTTTTTATTGCTCCATGCTATATTATATTCTGTTTTGGACATTATTGGGCTTTATTATACACTTTTATATTATTTTTGGGACTAACCTATTAACCGGAGGCCCAGCCCAGAATTGCTGTTTTTTTTTCCTATTTCAGAGTTTCGCAGAAAAAGAATATCAAACGGAGTCCAAACGGAATGAAACCTTCGGGAACGTGATTTTCGGAACGAACATGATCCAGAGGACTTGGACCCTACGTCATGACATCAACCAGGAGGGCACGAGGTAGGGGGGCGCGCCTACCCCCCCAGGCGCGCCCTCCATCCTCGTGGGCCCCATGTTGCTCCACCGACGTACTTCTTCCTCTTATATATACCCACGTACCCCAAACTACCAGATACGGAGCCAAAAACCTAATTCCACCGCCGCAACCTTCTGTACCCGTGAGATCCCATCTTGGGGCCTTTTCCGGAGCTCCACCGGAGGGGGCATCGATCACGGAGGGCTGCTACATCAACACCATAGCCTCTCCGGTGATGTGTGAGTAGTTTTCCTCAGACCTTCGGGTCCATAGTTATTAGCTAGATGGCTTCTTCTCTCTTTTTGGATCTCAATACAATGTTCTCCCCCTCTCCCGTGGAGATCTATTCGATGTAATCTTCTTTTGCGGTGTGTTTGTTGAGACCGATGAATTGTGGGTTTATGATCAAGTTTATCTATGAACAATATTTGAATCTTCTCTGAATTATTTTATGTATGATTGGTTATCTTTGCAAGTCTCTTCGAATTATCAGTTTGGTTTGGCCTACTAGATTGATCTTTCTTGCAATGGGAGAAGTGCTTAGCTTTGGGTTCAATCTTGCAGTGTCCTTTCCGAGTGACAGTAGGGGCAGCAAGGCACGTATTGTATTGTTGCCATCGAGGATAACAAGATGGGGTTTATATCATATTGCATGAGTTTATCCCTCTACATCATGTCATCTTGCTTAAAGCATTACTCTGTTCTTATGAACTTAATATTCTAGATGCATGCTGGATAGCGGTCGATGTGTGGAGTAATAGTAGTAGATGCATGCAGGAGATGGTCTACTTGTCTCGGACGTGATGCCTATATACATGATCATACCTAGATATTCTCATAACTATGCTCAATTCTGTCAATTGCTCAACAGTAATTTGTTCACCCACCGTAATACTTATGCTCTTGAGAGAAGCCACTAGTGAAACCTATGGCCCCTGGGTCTATTTTCCATCATATTAATCTCCCGACAACAAGCTATTTCTGGCGTCATTTTTATTTTACTTTCTTTACTTTGCATCTTTATCATAAAAATACCAAAAATATTATACTATCATATCTATCAGATCTCACTCTCGTAAGTGATCGTGTAGGGATTGACAACCCCTTATCGCGTTGGTTGCGAGGATTTATTTGTTTGTGTAGGTGCGAGGGACTCGCGCGTGGCCTCCTACTGGATTGATACCTTGGTTCTCAAAAACTGAGGGAAATACTTATGCTACTTTGCTGCATCACCCTTTCCTCTTCAAGGGAAAACTAATGCAGTGCTCAAGAGGTAGCAAGAAGGATTTCTGGCGCCATTGCCGGGGAGTCTACGCAAAAGTCAACATACCAAGTACCCATCACAGACCCTTATCTCCCGCATTACATTATTTTCCATTTGCCTCTCGTTTTCCTCTCCCCCACTTCACCCTTGCCGTTTTATTTGCCCTCTCTTTTCCGTTTGCCTCTTTTTTTCCGTCTCTTGTTTGCTCGTGTGTTGGATTGCTTGCTTGTCACGATGGCTCTACCTAGATTTGGTGATCTTCACCTTAAAAGGTTAGAAGAGATCGAAAGCAACGTCAGGGGTTTTATGGTCTTGCAATTTGAGCATAATAATTTCTTTAGAAACGAGCTTAAGGAACAAAAAATCTTTATGGGTTATATGAATAAAGAGCTCGATGATATGTCTAAAGAATTTGATGGTTTTAAATCTCAGATTGCTCATCTTGAGAAGTTAATAGCTGAAGTTTCGGATAAACAGGCCACCTTAGTTAATAAGATGGCCGCTAAGCCGGAATTTTTTTGGGAGAATAAAGATTAAGATCTAAAAGTTATTAATGTGTCCCCTATTAAATCTTTGTTTTGCAATATGAATCTTGATAATGATGGGACTGAATATGATCCACCTAGAAGGCGTTCCAGAAATTCGGAGTTTTTAGATCTTGATGCTAAAATTGATAAAAGTGGGATTGAAGAGATCAAAACGCTTGATATTAATGAACCCACTACTTTGGATTTCAAGGAATTTAATTATGATAATTGCTCTTTGATAGATTGTATTTCTTTGTTGCAATCCGTGCTAAACTCTCCTCATGCTTATAGTCAAAATAAAGCCTTTACCAAACATATCGTTGATGCTTTGATGCAATCTTATGAAGAAAAACTTGAGTTGGAAGTTTCTATCCCTAGAAAACTTTATGATGAATGGGAACCTACTATTAAAATTAAAATTAAAGATCATGAATGCTATGCTTTTTGTGATTTGGGTGCTAGTGTTTCCACAATTCCAAAAACTTTATGCGATTTACTAGGTTTCCGTGAACTTGATGATTGCTCTCTAAACTTGCACCTTGCGGATTCCACTATTAAGAAACCTATGGGAAGAATTAATAATGTTCTTATTGTTGCAAATAGGAACTATGTGCCCGTAGATTTTATTGTTCTTGACATAAATTGCAATCCTTCGTGTCCTATTATTCTTGGTAGACCTTTCCTTAGAACGATTGGTGCAATTATTAATATGAAGGAAGGGAATATTAGATTCCAATTTCCATTAAGGAAAGGCATGGAATACTTCCCTAGAAAGAAAATAAAATTACCTTATGAATCTATCATGAGAGCCACTTATGGATTGCCTACCAAAGATGGCAATACCTAGATCTATCCTTGCTATTATGCCTAGCTAGGGGCGTTAAACGATAGCGCTTGTTGGGAGACAACCCAATTTTATTTTTAGTTTTTTTTTTGCTTTTTGCTTATGTTTAGGAATAAATCTTTGGTCTAGCCTCTGGTTAGATGTCTGTTTATGTTTTAATTAGTGTTTGTGCCAAGTTTAACCTATAGGATCTTCTTGGATGATAGTTATTTGATCTTGCTGAAAATTCCAGAAACTTTCTGTTCACAAAAATAATTCTTAAAAATCACCAGAACGTGATAAAATAGTGATTCCAATTGCCTCTGATCAATAAACAAAATTTCTAGGTCTTCCTATTTTGGCTGAATTTTTGGAGTTCCAGAAGTTTGCGTTAGTTACAGATTACTACAGACTATTCTGTTTTTGACAGATTCTGTTTTTCGTGTGTTGTTTGCTTATTTTGATGAATCTATGGCTAGTAAAATAGTTTATAAACCATAGAGAAGTTGGAATACAGTAGGTTTAACATCAATATAAATAAATAATGAGTTCATTACAGTACTTTGGAGTGGTCTTTTGTTTTCTTTCGCTAACGGAGCTCACGAGATTTTTTGCTGAGTTTTGTGTTGTGAAGTTTTCAAGTTTTGGGTGAAAGATTTGATGGATTATGGAACAAGGAGTGGCAAGAGCCTAAGCTTGGGGATTCCCAAGGCACCCCAAGATAATCTAAGGACATCAAAAAGCCAAAGCTTGGGGATGCCCCGGAAGGCATCCCCTCTTTCGTCTACTTCCATCGGTAACTTTACTTGGAGCTATATTTTTATTCACCACATGATATGTGTTTTGCTTGAAGCATCTTGTATTATTTGAGTCTTTGCTTTTTAGTTTACCACAATCATCCTTGCTCTACACACCTTTTGAGAGAGACACACTTGATTCGGAAATTGTTAGAATACTCTATGTGCTTCACTTATATCTTTTGAGTTATATAGTTTTTGCTCTAGTGCTTCACTTATATCTTTTAGAGCACGGTGGTGGATTTGTTTTATAAGAAACTATTGTTCTCTCATGCTTCACTTAGAATATTTTGAGAGTCCTACAAAACAGCATGGTAGTTTGCTTTGACAATGATAGGCATTCAGGATTAGTAAAAAAAGGAAAATTCTTATGAGTGTGTTGAATACTATGAGAAGTTTGATGCTTGATAATTGTTTTGAGATATGAAGATGGTGATATTAGAGTCATGCTAGTTGAGTAGTTTTGAATTTGAGAAATACTTGTGTTAAAGTTTGTGATTCCCGTAGCATGCACGTATGGTGAACCGTTATGTGATGAAGTCGGAGCATGATTTATTTATTGATTGTCTTCCTGATGAGTGGCGGTCGGGGACGAGCGATGGTCTTTTCCTACCAATCTATCCCCCTAGGAGCATGCGCATAATACTTTGCTTTGATAACTTATAGATTTTTGCAATAAGTATATGAGTTCTTTATGACTAATGTTGAGTCCATGGATTATACGCACTTTTCTTCCTTCCACCATTGCTAGCCTCTCTAATACCGCGCACTTTTCGCCGGTATCATACACCCACCATATACCTTCCTCAAAACAGCCACCATACTTACCTATCATGGCATTTCCATAGCCATTCCGAGATATATTGCCATGCAACTTACCACCATTTCGTTTACTATGACACGCTCCATCATTGTCATATTGCTTCGCATGATCATGTAGTTGACATTGTATTTGTGGCAAAGCCACCGTTCATAATTCTTTCATACATGTCACTCTTGATTCATTGCATATCCCGGTACACCGCCGGAGGCATTCACATAGAGTCATATTTTGTTCTAAGTATTGAGTTGTAATTGTTGAGTTGTAAGTAAATAAAAGTGTGATGATCATCATTTTTAGAGCATTGTCCCAAGTGAGGAAAGGATGATGGAGACTATGATTCCCCCACAAGTCGGGATGAGACTCCGGACGGAAAAAAAGAGGCCATAAAAAAAAGAAAAGGCCCAAATAAAAAAAATGAGAGAAAAAGAGAGAAGGGACAATGTTACTATCCTTTTACCACACTTGTGCTTCAAAGTAGCACCATTATCTTCATGATAGAGAGTCTCCTATGATATCACTTTCATATACTAGTGGGAATTTTTCATTATAGACCTTGGCTTGTATATTCCAATGATGGGCTTCCTCAAAATGCCCTAGGTCTTCGTGAGCAAGCGAGTTGGATGCACACCCACTTAGTTTCTTTTGTTGAGCTTTCATATACTTATAGCTCTAGTGCATCCGTTGCATGGCAATCCCTACTCACTCACATTGATATCTATTGATGGGCATCTCCATACCCCGTTGATACGCCTAGTTGATGTGAGACTATCTTCTCCTTTTTGTCTTCTCCACAACCACCATTCTATTCCACATATAGTGCTATGTCCATGGCTCACGCTCATGTATTGCGTGAAGATTGAAAAAGTTTGAGAACGTCAAAAGTATGAAACAATTGCTTGGCTTGTCATCGGGGTTGTGCATGATTTAAATATTTTGTGTGGTGAAGATAGAGCAATGCCAGACTATATGATTTTGTAGGGATAACTTTCTTTGGCCATGTTATTTTGAGAAGACATAATTGCTTAGTTAGTATGCTTGAAGTATTATTATTTTTATGTCAATATTAAACTTTTGTCTTGAATCTTTCGGATCTGAATATTCATACCACAATTAAGAAGAATTACATTGAAATTATGCCAAGTAGCATTCCACATCAAAAATTCTGTTTTTATCATTTACCTACTCGAGGACGAGCAGGAATTAAGCTTGGGGATGCTTGATACGTCTCCAACGTATCTATAATTTTGATTGCTCCATGCTATATTATATTCTGTTTTGGACATTATTGGGCTTTATTATACACTTTTATATTATTTTTGGGACTAACCTATTAACCGGAGGCCCAGCCCAGAATTGCTGTTTTTTGCCTATTTCAGAGTTTCGCAGAAAAAGAATATCAAATGGAGTCCAAACGGAATGAAACCTTCGGGAACGTGATTTTCGGAACGAACGTGATCCAGAGGACTTGGACCCTACGTCAAGACATCAACCAGGAGGGCACGAGGTAGGGGGGCGCGCCTACCCCCCCAGGCGCGCCCTCCACCCTCGTGGGCCCCATGTTGCTCCACCGACGTACTTCTTCCTCCTATATATACCCACGTACCCCCAAACTACCAGATACGGAGCCAAAAACCTAATTCCACCACCGCAACCTTCTATACCCATGAGATCCCATCTTGGGGCCTTTTTCGGAGCTCCGCCGGAGGGGGCATCGATCACGGAGGGCTTCTACATCTACACCATCGCCTCTCCGATGATGTGTGAGTAGTTTACCTCAGACCTTCGGGTCCATAGTTATTAGCTAGATGGCTTCTTCTCTCTTTTTGGATCTCAATACAATGTTCTCCCCCTCTCTCGTGGAGATCTATTCGATGTAATCTTCTTTTGCGGTGTGTTTGTTGAGACCGATGAATTGTGGGTTTATGATCAAGTTTATCTATGAACAATATTTGAATCTTCTCTGAATTATTTTATGTATGATTGGTTATCTTTGCAAGTCTCTTCGAATTATCAGTTTGGTTTGGCCTACTAGATTGATCTTTCTTGCAATGGGAGAAGTGCTTAGCTTTGGGTTCAATCTTGCGGTGTCCTTTCCCAGTGACAGTAGGGGCAGCAAGGCACGTATTGTATTGTTGCCATCGAGGATAACATGATGGGGTTTATATCATATTGCATGAGTATATCCCTCTACATCATGTCATCTTGCTTAAAGTGTTACTCTGTTCTTATGAACTTAATACTCTGGATGCATGCTGGATAGCGGTCGATGTGTGGAGTAATAGTAGCAGATGCAGGCAGGAGACGGTCTACTTGTCTCGGACGTGATGCCTATATACATGATCATACCTAGATATTCTCATAACTATGCTCAATTCTGTCAATTGTTCAACAGTAATTTGTTCACCCACCGTAATACTTATGCTCTTGAGAGAAGCCACTAGTGAAACCTATGGCCCCCGGGTCTATTTTCCATCATATTAATCTCCCAACAACAAGCTATTTCTGGCGCCGTTTTTATTTTACTTTCTTTACTTTGCATCTTTATCATAAAAATACCAAAAATATTATCCTATCATATCTATCAGATCTCACTCTCATAAGTGACCGTGTAGGGATTGACAACCCCTTATTGCGTTGGGTGCGAGGATTTATTTGTTTGTGTAGGTGCGAGGGACTCGCGCGTGGCCTCCTACTGGATTGATACCTTGGTTCTCAAAAACTGAGGGAAATACTTACGCTACTTTGCTGCATCACCCTTTCCTCTTCAAGGGAAAACCAACGCAGTGCTCAAGAGGTAGCAGCGACGTGACTAATGTGAACAGAACTCGAAACTCTAAACGAACTAGACACTAAGACCAGCAACTCGACACGATGATGCAACCGATAATTCAATAATGCAAACAATGAAAAGAAAATTGCAAAGGCTCAGACTGGCTAGGACAAATGATGAATAGATCTAACTTTTTTGTGGTTTTTTCTTGGACAATACGTAAGAAAATAAATCTAATCTAGGGATAACTGGAAATTCTCACCGAGCAACCTGGAAATCTGATACCACTTGATAGAGGCGAAGGTGTCCTGATATTTCGAAGAGATGGTGGCTATCGTTTTCTGTGGGAGTCGACCTTGACGATCCGACTACGAACTTGCGAGACGTCGGGCCTTAGCAATCGCTAAACCAACTTCCGAGGGGTTATTGACCACGCCAGAGCACGATCAACCTGACCACCAAGGTCTGTTTCCTGCGAGCAAACGAAGAACGAGCAAGAAACTAAGATTGCAATCTGGATATTGCGAATATAAGAGGAAAGCTTTATTAATGAAGGTGGGGTTCTGTGACGCCTTTGTCTGGGTGTTGAACACAAACGAAGTACGCGAAGTTGCAGCTATGGCGAACTTTTAATCTAAACAAAACCCAAAGAAAAAGCTACTAGATGGATCTACTTATATAGGAGCAAGGGGTGGCGGCCAAGGAGGTGGGAGGATGTCCCAAGGCAGCCTAAAACTAACCCTAGGTCATACAAGGCTCATGGGCCCAAGTGGAGGTGATGGAACACCTTTGGACTTGTAGTTTGACTCAGATTCTACTGCAGCGTCAGATTGTTTTGTCGATAACTCAACGCTCTGGACGAACTTGAAGGTGAATCCAATTGGGTTGGAAAGAACACGAAATCTACTTTCCAACAAAAAAGAATCACCCAATTCGGAGTACGTATGAAAGAGTTCTTGTCGTTTTGAGTCAGGTATGTCTGTGCAGTCCAAATCTGAATCCAGAACATGAGAGACTTGGACTCTATCTTCTCTTGGCCTAAAAGTGACGTGAGAGGACTTTTTGAACAGCACCTAAACTTCTTTTTTTCCCCTTATCTTCATATGTGGATTGTACAAATGTCACATACACCTGCAATTAGACATGGCACAAAAGTCTGTGAAGTATTTTTGTCCTGGATGATATAAATAAATTAGTGCATAGTATGCAGTAGAAATCACCTCAGAAATATGCACGTATGCAATATTTTTGGTCGGATCCAAGGTAGTCATGTCCTTGTCAGAATTCCCCCACTTCAACGGTGTACGTCTTTCTCACTTTCACTTTTCCTTTTGAAAAGTTTTAGGTTCCCCTCTATATTTTTTGTTTTTTAACTTTTTAAAAGCACGCAATAGAATAAAATGATTCTCTAAAACTTCCGGGTTGTCGCCCTGGCAGTGCTTTCTTTAAAGCCATTAGGCTAGGCACAAAGTGCTCAAGTAAGTGATCCACCCGGATCTCAAGGTATATCAAAGCCAATTTTAATCAACAATGATTTGTAATTTAGTAGTGAGCACAAAGCAACGTATGTCATGCAATGATGAAGTCTAACTCTCTTCCTATGCATCGGCATGTCATAAAAGAACAATTCATGCACACCAAGTAAAGGCCAATACATAGCATAAGCAGTTTCTTGCAATTTTATCGTGTTGAAAACATAGAGAGGTGGAGATATAGTTCCTCTCTCATAATAATTGCAAGTAGGAGCAGCAAGCACATGCATATTATATTCATCAAAATCACCATGTGTAGGGGTGAAACACAACCCATCAATATAATCCTGAATAAGCGCAAACTTCTCTGATATAGTGTAGTTGGGAGAATTCAAAAAGATAGTAGGACTATCATGTGTGGGTGCAATAGAAACAATTTCATGTTTAACATAAGGAACGATAGAAAGTTCGTCTCCATAAGCATAATTCATATTAGCATCATGGCCACAATCATAGCAAGCATCAATTTCATCAAAAAAGGGATATTTCAAATGAATCAATGGATCATAGCATTCATCTTTCGGTAAGCACGAAGGGAAATTAAATAATGTATGAGTTGATGAGTTACTCTCATTAGAAGGTGGGCACGGGTAGCTAATCCGCTCTTCCTCCTTTTATTCTTCGCTCTCCTCCTCGTCTTTTTCATCTATGAGCTCACAGTGTCATCAATTTCTTCTTCCATGGTTTCCTGCAAAATATTAGTCTCTTCTTGGACAGCAGAGACTTCCTCAATATATTTATCAATATCGGCATTGTATTTATAATTCTCATAGCAATATTTAAGATTAGCAAAATTTTCAAGTCTATAAAAAGCATCATCAAAATCTTCATACTTCTTGAACAAAGATTCAATTTCATAAGCACCCTTAAAAGCAACAAATTCTTCTATTCGTTCCACATCATAGTAATCATTTATACCATTAGTATAAGAAGCCAACGTTTCATTATTATTAAATTCACATGAAAAGGGTAGGTGTGGAGCCTTCATCCTAGAGCAACAAGTATAATCGTATCTCAAGCATAAATTCCAAGCATACCATTGCAAATAATTAATTTGATCCCATAAGAGTTTCCCTTTTGAGTCAAACTATAATCCCTAAAGTATTCACGTTAATCCAATGTGTCTCCCATTATCAAGTTGAATGGGGTTTTCTTAAGATTATCAAAGTAGTGTTTAATATTTTTCACATAATGAGCATCAAGGGTTTACGAGGTTCCCCATCTCCATGAGTAGCAACTAGAACTATTTTTTTGGTATTTCGTGTTCCATATCCATAACTAAAGATAGAGAACAACTTAGAACAGAAAATAAAATCTACTTAATGATAAAGCAAACAAGCACACACGAGAATATGAACCCCATGCTATTGCTCCCCGGCAACGGCACGAGAAAAAAGGTCTTGACAACCCACAAGTACAGGGGTCAATTGTAGCTTTTTCAATAAATAAGAGTATCGAACCCAACGAGGAGCTAAAGGTAGAATCAATATTCCCTTCAAGTTCTATCGACCACTGATACCTATGCACACTTAACGTTCGCTTTACCCCAAGTATGAAAATATTTTGTAGGTGTATGGATAAGTTTGCAAGTATAAAACTAGAGGTACTTAGCAAGAATAAAACTATGATTAATTTGCAAGATAATAAAATCTAGTTTTAGTAGGGAGCTTTTTGTAACACAAGAAAGTTATTTGTCCCTAGACAATCGATAACTAGACCGATAATCATTATTGCAATTTTATATGAGGGAGAAGCATGAGTTAACATACTTTCCGTACTTGGATCATATGCAGTTATGATTGGAACTCTAGCAAGCATCCGCAACTACCGAAGATCATTAAGGTAAAACTCAACCATAACATTAAGTATCAAGTCCTCTTTACTCCCATACGCAACAACCCCCTTACTCGGGTATAAGCTTCTGTCACTCTCACCACCCACTATAAGAGAATCATGAACGTATTGCAACACCCTACAACAGGAATCCCACACGCTTGCGCGACACGGAGGGCACCATAGGACAACACCAAAATAAAACATACAACTCAAACCAATCATGATCATCAATCAACCCATAGGACAGAACGAATCAACTCAAACATCATAGGATGGCAACACATCATTGGATATTAATATGTAGCATTAAGCACCATGTTTAAGTTGACATTACAGCGGGGAGCACGCTACATAGAGGGGGAGAGAGTTAGTGATGACGGTGGCGAAGTTGTTGGTGTAGATCGCCGTCACGATGGTTCCCCCGGCAGCGCTCCGGCGCCACCGGGAGAGAGGGGGAGAGAGCCCCCCTCCTTCTTCTTCTTCCTTGGCTTCCCCCTATATGGAAGGAGAGTTCACCTCTGGTCCATGGCCGCCATGGCGGCGGAGGGGCAGGAGACCCTCCCAGACTGCATTTCTCTCTCTGTTCTGTTCTGTTTCGCGTTCCTGTTTTCTGACCGAAAACCATTTCTTAAATATCCAGAGATTCGTAACTCCGATTGCGCTGAAATTGTAATGATTTTTTTGTGGATATTAGTTTCCTTGCGACCGAAGAAGAGCCCCAACTGACTTACGGTGTGCCCACAAGGCACCACCGCACGCCAGGGGGGCCCGTGCCCAGGTGGCTTGTGGAGGCTGTGGGCCTCCGTTTCAATTGATTCCACCTCCCAAAATCACATATATTCAAAAATAATTCTCCGTGAATTTTATTGCATTTGGACTTCATTTGATATGGATTTTCTGTGACAAAAAACATGCAGCAAACAGGAACTAACACTGGATCAATATGTAGTCCCAAAAAAATCATATAAATTGGTGCCAGAAGTATTTAAAAGTTGTATAATATTGGCATGGAACAATAAAAAATTATAGATACGACGGAGACGTATCAGATACCTGCAGAGCACCTTTATGATCACCCAATTATGAAGTGACATTTGATAGCACACAAGGCATTCCTCTGGCATCCAGTAGTAGCATGATCTCATGGTCGAAGGAACAAACACTTGACATGAATAAAGCTATAGCAAATAACTAAATGATCTGATGCTAAGCTTACAGTCGGGTCTGTCCATCACATCATTCTCCTAATGATGTGATTCCGTTATCAAATGACAACCCATGTCTATGATCAGGAAACCATCACCATCTTTGATAAACAAGCTAGTCTAGTAGAGGCATACTAGGGACACGGTGCAGTTTATGTATTCGCACATGTATTTAAGTTTCCGGTCGATACAATTATAACGTGAATAATAAAAAATTATCATGAACGTGAAATATGATAATAACCAATTTATTATTGCCCCTAGGGCATATTTGCAACATCGCCGTCTAGAGTTAATCGTTGCCGAAGAATTTAGAGGGATGAGATCATAACCACATAGGGCTTCTAATTATGAGGACAAGAGGATTAGCCTAGATCTAATTAGTCAAATAGGACCAACTAGAACTAGTACTAGAAGAACTAGAGAAAGCTCCAAAACTTGTACGAAACAATAGACCAAAAACCCCTAGTATATATAGGTTGGAGGGGGTGGAGACGGCAGCCACCTGATGGCTCGAGAATTTGCGATGTTTTTCATAGTGATTTCCATTTGGTTTCATTGGATTTTTGTTATTCTTCGGGTATTTCTAATGCTATTCCAATAAAATAAAGAAAAATCTACTTTGTCCTTTGGATGGTAGGAAATATCACATTTGGAAGGAAACCAAAGGAGATTGCTGTAAATCAAGCCAATTGGAGCAACTTTCCTGAAGAGAGCATTATCAACAGGAGCACCAGAGTGAAATATGACGTTTCATACGACCGCACACGTTCGTTTGGAATGCCACGACCCCACGTCATCTATACAAGCAACTTTCGTGAAGGGGCCATGGGGAGGAGAGAACTTTAGTCGCCGCCACAACGTCTAGAACAGGAGAGGAGAAGATCATCGTATTTTTGGTCCTTTAATCTACATCATCATCATCACCTCCTTCACTATTGTAAGAGGGATTGGAACTTGTAATCTCTACTCTGTCTCATCTGAGATCAAGACTATTTGAGCACCATTTCATTTCATTGTGGATCCCCTCAATATTATCGATATGGTTTTCATGGTTTTTCTCTCTGTTGTGATTGATTCCCCTCTTATGAGTGTGAGTAATTCCCCTAGGTGTGGGCGATCTATGTGAGTGGTAAGATTGATATGTGCCTATCCTATATGTCGCCATTTGAATTCGTAGTAGTATGATCTATTTAGTATGTTGTTATACTGTGGTGAACTCTATCTGTGTTGTCCAATTTAAGGGGCTAGGCAACATGATCACAAGACCTACAAGTAACACATATTGTTTAGGAACTCTGTGACCTCTAACATGACAGGTGGAGATATCTATGAGAACCCAAGACAATATGAGATAACGGTAATCCATTGAATTTAATGCTTGGTTCCGGTCTTATGACCTTAATTGTGGAAACGAGCAGTCTGTGGCAACGGAGAAGCAAGACCATAGAATGAAATGTAACCCCAAGTGGAGGAGTTTCATAACTCTAGGGAGAACCGCCTACAAAAAGTTTATATCAAATACTATCACTGGTGCGCGTCGGTCCTAAACAAATGGTTTTTTACCCCTTTCCGCGACGGCATTTGGAACCGTCGCCAAGTGAGTGTGGGCGATAGGGGGGTCCTTCCCACACGACCCAGAAACCGTCGGGGATAGGGAGCCTTGATGCATACAGTTGTCCCTATATAACCGTTTCCGATATCTCGAATATCCCAAACGCTTCATCCTTGCTACTCGTTTGTGCTCGCATTGCCATCACAGTCGGGGTTTTGTGGTTCTGCCTAAAACCAGGCAGATTCCAGGCACGGGAGTTTTCCAGGCAGATTCTAGGCACGGGAGTTTTACGATGCCTGGCACATCACAAACAATTCATGATTATAAACCGTGTACGATGGGTAGAAAATCACACACATTTAGTTTTCCCGCACCGTATGTGATAGTGTCTGACATCGCACACACTTTGCAAACGGCAACTGTGTGCATGCTTGTACACGTTTCCTCTCTGTGAACCATCTCGGATTATGGTGTATATCGCAAACGTTTGTGTTTTAGCAACCGTGTGTGCCGTAATGACCTGCATAACATAATTTCGCCCTAATTTAATTGCTGCTATTTAAAATTGTACCTAATTTAAACTTGAAAGTAGGCTATAGCTTTATTCATATCCATCAGGTTCAAACAACCAATGCATTATTCGATTCACAGGTACATATGTTTAAGAATTACATAAGCACCAAATAAAAAATGATGTACCAGGGTTCTATACTTGTACTATTACAGATGGTAAAGAAAGAGGCGACAGACATTCCAGTTGTTGAACAAGGTGAAGCGGAATGGCCCTATTGTGCTCTCCTGGATGCAGAAGGCATGCAGGACTCTAGTCCAACCCCTTGTGATGCCCGGCCGCCAAATGTAGTTTGAGAGGTAATCTTGATGAAACTGCTTCAGGATCCACTGCAAAAGAAAACTGCTTCAGGATCCACTGCAAAAGAAAAAAGATTCAGATATTGTCATCTAACACAACTCATTACGGGCAGTAAAAAGAAGGCTACAGGGTTCTTACTTACTATCCTGCAGTTCACTGTTGTCTTGCATAAAGTGTAAACAAATAGTTCGATTGACATCTTTTGACCTGTTTTAATAACAATCTTTATCAGTTTCCTCACTTGATGCTGGTTCATGAATATCTCATTGCCCCATACGCAGAAAGGGTCGAAGTGTGGATCTTTGGCAATGATATATGTACCTAAAAGCACCAAGTTAATATTAGAAGCTAAACAATAATTGAAAAATGATGTAGTACAACACTCCATCCATCCCATCATATAAGATTTTATTACATGTATATCTAGACATCATCAAAACATTAAGGTAACACTCTTCCTTGTTGCTATGTAGCCTGGGATTGCATATTTAGTCATTCAGTACAATGCATGTTGCTAAACAACAATTGAAAAATGAAAAGGCGTATTAACTGCAATATCCTTAACAACAACCAAATATCGTAATTCATAGTGGTATTGTTGAAACTGTTATTGATGAAATTGAACTGCACGGCAAATAATTGCACATATAGAGCATCACATTGTGAAGAACTGAAATAAACAAGTCATAAGGACATCTCTAGGCGATCCTTAAAAAGTTCAAGGACTAAAACCCTTACTGGATATATATATATATATATATACTCCAGTAATTTTTGGCCTTTTCTAGTCGACCCTGATACGTCTCCGTCGTATCTACTTTTCCAAACACTTTTGCCCTTATTTTGGACTCTAACTTGCATGATTTGAATGGAACTAACCCGCTCTGATGCTGTTTTCAGCAGAATTGCCATGGTGTTATTTATGTGCAGAAACAAAAGTTCTCAGAATGACCTGAAACTCCACGGAATTTATTTTTTGGAAAATATTAAAAATATTGGCGAAATAATCAAGGCCAGGGGGCCCACCACCTGTCCACGAGGGTGGGGGCGCGCCTGCCCCCCTGGGCGTGCCCCCTGCCTTGTGGGCCCCCTGGTGCTCCACCGACCTCAACTCCAACTCCATATATTCGTGTTCGAGGAGAAAAAAATCAGAGAGAAGGATTCATCGCGTTTTACGATACGGAGCCGCCGCCAAGCCCTAAACTCTCTCGGGAGGGCTGATCTGGAGTCCGTTCGGGGCTCCGGAGAGGGGAATCCGTCGCCATCGTCATCATCAACCATCCTCCATCACCAATTTCATGATGCTCACCGCCGTGCATGAGTAATTCCATCGTAGGCTTGCTGGACGGTGATGGGTTGGATGAGATTTATCATGTAATCGAGTTAGTTTTGTTAGGGTTTGATCCCTAGTATCCACTATGTTCTGAGATTGATGCTGCTATGACTTTGCTATGCTTAATGCTTGTCACTAGGGCCCGAGTGCCATGATTTCAGATCTGAACCTATTATGTTTTCATGAATATATGTGAGTTCTTGATCCTATCTTGCAAGTCTATAGTCACCTACTATGTGTTATGATCCGGCAACCCCGAAGTGACAATAATCGGGACCACTCCCGGTGATGACCGTAGTTTGAGGAGTTCATGTATTCACTATGTGTTAATGCTTTGGTCTAGTACTCTATTAAAAGGAGGCCTTAATATCCCTTAGTTTCCACTAGGACCCCACTGCCACGGGAGGGTAGGACAAAAGATGTCATGCAAGTTCTTTTCCATAAGCACGTATGACTATATTCGAAATACATGCCTACATTACATTGATGAATTGGAGCTAGTTCTGTGTCACCCTATGTTATGATTGTTACATGATGAACCGCATCCGGCATAATTCTCCATCACCGATCCAATGCCTACAAGCTTTCATATATTGTTCTCCGCTTATTTACTTTTCCGTTGCTACTGTTACAATCACTACAAAACCCAAGAATATTACTTTTGCTTCCGTTACCGTTACTTCCATACTACTTTGCTACTAAATACTTTCCTGTAGATACTAAGTTATCCAGGTGTGGTTGAATTGACAACTCAACTGCTAATACTTGAGAATATTCTTTGGCTCCCCTTGTGTCGAATCAATAAATTTGGGTTGAATACTCTGCCCTCGAAAACTGTTGCGATCCCCTATACTTGTGGGTTATCAAGACTATTTTCTGGCGCCGTTGCCGGGGAGCATAGCTCTATTCTTTGAGTCACTTGGGATTTATATCTGCTGGTCACTATGAAGAACTTGAAAGATGAGAAAACAAAAATTTATCCCTCAACTATGAGGGAAGGTAAGGAACTGCCATCTAGCTCTGCACTTGATTCACCTTCTGTTTTGAGTAAGCTTGCGACACCTAAACCTGCTTCTGCTATTAATTCTGATATGTCGCATGTTATTGATGATGCCACTTCTGCTATGCATGATACTTATGATGAAACTACTTCTATTCTTGATACTACTGTGCCACTTGGTGAATTTCTTGATGAACAACTTGCTAGGGCTAGAGAGAATGAAAATATTGAAACTGATAATATTGATGAAAGTGATGATGAAGGCTCTCCCAATAAATATGAATTGTCTGTTGTGCCTGAGGGCTATGTTATGGATGAAGAAACTAAAAGAGACTTTCTTGCTTGCAATGATAGAAGTGATCTTAAGAAATTATTAGCTAAGCTTAAACAAAAGACTCTGAATGCTAGAATAAAATATGATCCTGCTTATGCTACTTCACCTATGTTTGTTACTGATAAGGATTATGAATTCTCCATTGATCCTGATATAATTACTTTGGTTGAATCTGATCCTTTTTATGGTTATGAAGCTGAAACTGTTGTGGCACATCTTACTAAATTAAATGATATAGCCACCCTGTTCACTAATGATGAGAGAACTCGCTACTTTTATATCCTTAAGATATTTCCGTTCTCATTAAAGGGTGATGCTAAGATATGGTTTAATTCTCTTGATCCTGGTTGTGTGCGTAGTCCCCAGGATATGATTTATTACTTCTCTACTAAATATTTCCCTGCTCATAAGAAACAAGCTGCTTTAAGGGAAATATATAATTTTATGCAACTTGAAGAAGAGAGTCTCCCACAAGCTTGGGGGAGGCTTCTCCAATTACTTAATGCTTTGCCTGATCATCCTCTTAAGAAAAATGAAATACTTGATATCTTTTATAATGGACTAACCGATGCTTCCAGAGATTACCTGGATAGTTGTGCTGGTTATGTTTTTAGGGAAAGAACACCGGATGAAGCTGAAATTCTATTGAATAATATGTTGACCAATGAAAATAATTGGACACTTCCTGAGCCAATTCCTAAACCAACTCTGAAGAAAAGAGGTGTTCTATTTCTCAGTCCTGAAGATATGCAAGAGGCAAAGAAATCTATGAAAGAAAAGGGTATTAAAGCTGAAGATGTTAAGAATTTACCTCCTATTGAAGAAATACATGGTCTTAATTTACCGCCTGCTGAAGAAATATATGGTCTTAATTCATCACCTGTTGAAGAAACACATGGTCTTGATAACCCGACACAGGTAGTAAAGGTAAATTCTCTCTATAGATATGATAAAGCTGAGATCCCTCCTACTAAGTTTGCTAGCCAATGTTTGGATGAGTTTGATAACTTTATGGTTAAGCAAGAAGATTTTAATGCTTATCCTGGTAGACAATTAAAACAAAATGCTTATATGATTGAACACTTGGGTGATTATATGTCTAGAGTTAAAGGTGAACTTAAACTCATTAGTAAACATGCTTCTATGGTTACCATTCAAGTAGAACAAGTACTTAAAGCTCAGAATGATTTGCTCGATGAATTGCATAGTAAGAATAATGACTATGCTGTCAGAGTGGCTACTAGAACTGGTAAAATGACTCAGGAACCTTTGTATCCTGAAGGTCACCCTAAGAGAATTGAGCAAGATTATCAGAGAAATAATATTGATACACCTAGTCCTTCTGAAAAGAAGAAAAAGAAAAATGATAGGACTTTGCATGCTTCTAGTGAACCTATTGCTGAACCACCTGAGAATCCAAACGATATTTCTATTTCTGATGCTGAAACACAATCTGGTAATGAACATGAACCTAGTGATAATGTTAATGATGATGCTCAACCTAGCAATGACAATGAAGTAGAAATTGAACCTGCTCTTGATCTTGATAACCCACAATCAAAGAATCAACGTTATGATAAGAGAGACTTTGTTGCTAGCAAACATGGTAAAGAAAGAGAACCATGGGTTCAGAAACCCATGCCTTTTCCTCCCAACCCCTCCAAGAAAAAGGATGATAAGGATTTTGAGCGCTTTGCTGAAATGATTAGACCTATCTTTTTGCGTATGCGATTGACTGATATGCTCAAAATGAATCCTTATGCTAAGTACATGAAAGCAATTGTTACTAATAAAAGAAAGATACCGGAAGCTGAGATTTCCACCATGCTTGCTAATTATACTTTTAAGGGTGGAATACCTAAGAAACTTGGAGATCCAGGAGTACCTACTATACCATGCTCCATTAAAAGAAACTATGTTAAAACTGCTTTATGTGATCTTGGAGCCGGTGTTAGTGTTATGCCTCTCTCTTTATATCGTAGACTTGACTTGAATAAGTTGACACCTACTGAAATATCTTTGCAAATGGCTGATAAATCAACTGCTATACCTATCGGTATTTGTGAGGATGTGCCTGTTGTGGTTGCAAACGTTACTATTTTAACGGACTTTGTTATTCTTGATATTCCTGAGGACGATAGTATGTCTATTATTCTTGGAAGACCCTTTTTGAATACTGCAGGGGTTGTTATTGATTGCAACAAAGGCAATGTCACTTTTCATGTTAATGGTAATGAGCATATGGTACATTTTCCGAGGAAACAACCTCAAGTCCACAATATCAATTCTATTGGGAAAATTCCATCGATTATTTTTGGAGGTTTTGAATTTCCTCTTCCTACTGTCAAAAAGAGATATGATATTCTTATTATTGGGGATGTGCATATCCCCGTTGAGGTAACATAGTGTTATTCAAAATTTCTCCGGTTTCATGTGATTCGGAATGAGTTTGTTAACAAGACCTGATCAACCTTGTTAGTGGATTCCTTTTGATAAGCATGAGATGGATGAAGTTAGAAAGCACAACCTTCTGCACCCTCCTTCTACTTTCTGTTATTTAGTTGAAATAAAGTAAAATAGTATTTTTCTGTCTGTTTTCTGATTTATCCGTGCAATATAAAAATACCCCGAAAATAAAAGCTCTCAAAATGCCTCGAAATTGAAATATGATTTTTTCTGGAATATTTGAGAATATCTGGCACTGAGATCACAACAAGGGGAGCAAGCACCTGGCCACGAGGGTCCAGGGCTCGCCCCTGCCTCGCGGGCCCATGGTGGCTCCCCTCCACTTATTCCTGCACCCACACACTTTTTCTTCCTCCCACAAAAATCACCATCCACCTCAAGCACGAGTTCTAGCTCATTTTGCCGCGATTTTCGATCTCCTTGCTCAAAGCACCTCTCACAAAACTGCTTTGGGAGATTGTTCCTTGGTATGTGACTCCTCCATTGGTCCAATTAGTTTTTGTTCTAGTGCTTTATTCATTGCAAATTTGTGCTGCCTAGGTGACCATGTTCTTGAGCTTGCATGTCAAATTTGTATGGTTCCAAGTAGTTCTAATGCATGATATAGGCTCTAGGCACATGTAGGAGTGGTTGCTATCAATTTTGTTGAGTTTGGTTTACTTTTATTTAAAGTTACTAAAAATTTCAGAATTTTTCAGAAAATAATGAAGAGATTTTTGAGGGGCTCATCGAGCCGAAGCTCGAAGGAAAAGCAAAGTGAAGAAGCAAAGAGGCCCAAATATAATCTGCCTCGCACCGCGGAGGTTCGACCGTGTGAATGGCCTTCCAATGATTTCTTGAGAGCAGCCGGGATTTATGATGATTTTTATGAATTGGCTGAGAATGGAAGCCTCACCGACTTCCTCCGCGACCAACGCGAACAGTATCTCTTACTCACCAATACTTTTGTGCAAAACTTCTACTATTATCCTAAGGAATCACCTCCTTCAGTAGAGTTTCATTTATATGATGTGGTTAAGAAGATGTCACTAGATGAATTTTGCAGGGTTTGCAAAATACCTTTCGAGGGTAGTTTAGAGGAACCACATCGTAAAGATGTGGACGGGTTTATTGACACTATTACTGTAGGGGAAACTAGGTAGGTTTCTGATGCAAGAATCACTAGCATACATTTTCCTGTTTTACGCTACTTTGCAATATTTGCTAGTCGTTGCTTAATTGGTCGCGGAAACTGTGGAAACCTTAGTGTTCCTGATATTATTATTTTGTTCCATGGTTTATTCCGTGACGACTCTGTTAGTATGGGCAGTATTATTGCCAAACGGTTAAGTCTGAACCGTACAAAGGGCCCCATCTTTGGAGGTGTCTATGCTTCACGCCTTGCTGCATACTATGACATACCTATTAGGCACTATGAAAAAGAAGAAAAATTGCTGCCTACTGTTTATTTACATTATAAGAGCATGATTTTATTGTAAAGAATAGGGAAAGGGAGCTTAAATACAAATTGTTCTTTGATAAACATCATCCTGAGACTATTACCTTGCCTGCTCCTTCCTTGTTTGATTTATCTGCAGGCCAGTATCTCGTTCCGCTGGCGGCCATTCATGCCTACCGGAACCCTACATCAGCCACGGAGCCAGAGTCGGAACCACAATTTGATCCTCCACGACAGTCTAATTACCAGTGGGATCCGGAGATGATTGCCAACTAGTGGCAATCAGAGTCTTCTTCATCTCTGTACGACCCCAGCTACAACTATGGATATCTGCCAGGCCATCCGTGGCAATAAACCAACTTAGGCCAAAAGCCTAAGCTTGGGGAGTACGTATTTCTCACCGACATTACATTTATGTTTGCACGCTCATTGCTAGTTGTCAGTGCTCATACTCTTTCACTGTAATATCCATGCTAGTTTATTTTCTTTTTATGCTTTCTTCTTGTGTGTTCGAAAAATCTTAAGAAAAACCAAAAAAATTAGTTGTAGCGTTTAGCTAATTTACTTTCTAGCTGTAGTAGAAATAATTAAAAGAAAACCCAAAAATATTTCCTGTTCTTCTTTTGCTTGTTGGGAGCTTTCCCGTTTAAATAGTTTTATTTCTTTTCTTTTCTTTGGGGGTCGATAGGAGAAGACCATAATTAAAATGTTGAAGTGGCTCTTATATGCATTATTGTTGAATTACCCAAGAGCCTATATTGCCTTGTCTTCTCCTGTTTATTGAATGCTCGCAGATTCCAGCTTAGTCCAACGCACGTGCACTATTATTATTATTCACATCGTTCGGTCGCGCAAGTGAAAGGCAATTATGACGATATATGATGGACTAATTGAGATGAGAGAAGCTGGTATGAACTCGACCTCTCTTGTTTTTGTAAATATGATTAGTTCATCGTTCCTGATTCAGCCTATTATGAATAAACATGTTTGCAATGACAATCAGAGATTATAGTTACTTATGCCATGCTTAATTAGCTAGGAGTTTATAATGGTTTACCTTGCGTTCCAACATGCTATTAAGATGGTTGTGACGTGGTATGATAGGGTGGTATCCTCCTTTAAATGATTCAAGTGACTTGACTTGGCACATGTTCACACATGTAGTTGAAACAAAATCAACATAGCCTTCACGGTATTTATGTTCATGGTGGATTATATCCTACTCATGCTTGCACTCAATGTTCATTAATTTTAATGCATGTTCATGACTGTTGTCGCTCTCTAGTTGGTCGCTTCCCAGTCTTTTGCTAGCCTTCACTTGTACTAAGCGGGAATACTGCTTGTGCATCCAATCCCTTAAACCCCAAAGTCATTCCATATGAGTCCACTATACCTTCCTATATGCGGTATCTACCTGCCATTCCAAGTAAATTTGTATGTACCAAACTCTAAACCTTCAAATGAAAATCTATTTTGTATGCTCGAATAGCTCATGTATCAACTAGGGTTGTCCTTATCTTCCATGTTAGGTGGGTTATTCTCAAGAGGAGTGGACTCCTCTCCTCACTCACGAGAAAATGGCTGGTCATCGGGATGCCCAGTCCCATGCTTTATGCAAATCAAATCAAAATAATTGCAAACAAAACTCCCCCTAGGACTGTTGTTAGTTGGAGGCACTCGTTGTTTCGAGCAAGCCATGGATTGATGCTTGTTGGTGGAGGGGGAGTATAAGCTTTACCATTCTGTTTGGGAACCGCCTATAATGTGTAGCATGGAAGATATAATGAAAGTATGCCGCGCAAAATATTATTTATCTCTATTTCAAAATCGAGCTCTGGCACCTCTACAAATCCCTGCTTCCCTCTGTGAAGGGCCTATCTATTTCCTATTATGTTGAGTCATCACCCTCTTATTAAAAAGCACCAGCTGGAGAGCACCGCTATCATTTGCATCCATTACTGTTAATTTATATTGAGTATGACTGGATCTCTTTTACCATGAATTACAATGTTTAGTCAGTCCTTGATCTTTAAAGGTGCTCTGCATTTATGTTTTGCGGTCTCAGAAAGGGCTAGCGAGATACCATCTTGTTATATCATATTATGATTGTTTTGAGAAAGTGTTGTCATCTGAGATTTATTATTATTGCTCGCTAGTTGATTATGCCATTGATATGAGTAAACATGAGACCTAAGAGTTATTGTGAATGTGGTTAGTTCATAATCTTTGCTGAAAACTTGAATGCTGGCTTTACATATTTACAACAACAAGGGCAAACAGAGTTTGTAAAAGTTTTTCTTTAGCACTTTCAGTTTGTCAACTGAATTGCTTGAGGACAATCAAAGGTTTAAGCTTGGGGGAATTGACACGTCTCTGTCGTATCTACTTTTCCAAACACTTTTGCCCTTGTTTTGGACTCTAACTTGCATGATTTGAATGGAACTAACCCGGACTGATGTTGTTTTTAGCAGAATTGCCATGGTGTTATTTATGTGCAGAAACAAAAGTTCTCGGAATGACCTGAAACTCCACGGAACTTATTTTTGGAAAATATTAAAAATATTGGCGAAAGAATCAAGGCCAGGGGGGCCCACCACCTGTCCACGAGGGTGGGGGCGCGCCCCCTGCCTCGTGGGCCCCCTGGTGCTCCACCGACCTCAACTCCAACTCCATATATTCGTGTTCGGGGAGAAAAAAATCAGAGAGAAGGATTCATCAGCGTTTTACGATACGGAGCCGCCGCCAAGCCCTAAACTCTCTCGGGAGGGCTGATCTGGAGTCCATTCGGGGCTCCGGAGAGGGGAATCCGTCGCCATCGTCATCATCAACCATCCTCCATCACCAATTTCATGATGCTCACCGCCGTGCGTGAGTAATTCCATCGTAGGCTTGCTGGACGGTGATGGGTTGGATGAGATTTATCATGTAATCGAGTTAGTTTTGTTAGGGTTTGATCCCTAGTATCCACTATGTTCTGAGATTGATGTTGCTATGACTTTGCTATGCTTAATGCTTGTCACTAGGGCCCGAGTGCCATGATTTCAGATCTGAACCTATTATGTTTTCATGAATATATGTGAGTTCTTGATCCTATCTTGCAAGTCTATAGTCACCTACTATGTGTTATGATCCAGCAACCCCGAAGTGACAATAATCGGGACCACTCCCGGTGATGACCGTAGTTTGAGGAGTTCATGTATTCACTATGTGTTAATGCTTTGGTCCGGTACTCTATTAAAAGGAGGCCTTAATATCCCTTAGTTTCCGCTAGGATCCCGCTGCCACGGGAGTGTAGGACAAAAGATGTCATGCAAGTTCTTTTCCATAAGCACGTATGACTATATTCGGAATACATGCCTACATTACATTGATGAATTGGAGCTAGTTCTGTGTCACCCTATGTTATGATTGTTACATGATGAACCGCATCCGGCATAATTCTCCATCACCGATCCAATGCCTATGAGCTTTTCATATATTGTTCTCCGCTTATTTACTTTTCCGTTGCTACTGTTACAATCACTACAAAACCCAAAAATATTACTTTTGCTACTGTTACCGTTACTTCCAAACAACTTTGCTACTAAATACTTTGCTGCAGATACTAAGTGAAGGAAATATGCCCTAGAGGCAATAATAAAGTATTATTTATTTCCTTATATCATGATAAATGTTTATTATTCATGCTAGAATTGTATTAACCGGAAACATAATACATGTGTGAATACATAGACAAACAGAGTGTCACTAGTATGCCTCTACTTGACTAGCTCGTTAATCAAAGATGGTTATGTTTCCTAGCCATAGACATGAGTTGTCATTTGATTAACGAGATCACCTCATTAGGAGAATGACGTGATTGACTTGACCCATTCTGTTAGCTTAGCACCCGATCGTTTAGTATGTTGCTATTGCTTTCTTCATGACTTATACATGTTCCTATGACTATGAGATTATGCAACTCCCGTTTACCGGAGGAACACTTTGTGTGCTACCAAACGTCACAACGTAAATGGGTGATTATAAAGGTGCTCTACAGGTGTCTCCAAAGGTACTTGTTGGGTTGGCGTATTTCGAGATTAGGATTTGTCACTCCGATTGTCGGAGAGGTATCTCTGGGCCCACTCGGTAATGCACATCACTATAAGCCTTGCAAGCATTGTGACTAATAAGTTAGTTGCGGGATGATGTGTTACGGAACGAGTAAAGAGACTTGCCGGTAACGAGATTGAACTAGGGATCGAGATACCGACGATCGAATTTCGGGCAAGTAACATACTGATGACAAACGGAACAACGTATGTTGTTATGCGGTCTGACCAATAAAGATCTTTGTAGAATATGTGGGAGCCAATATGGGCATCCAGGTCCCGCTATTGGTTATTGACCGGAGACGTGTCTCGGTCATGTCTACATAGTTCTCGAACCCGTAGGGTCCGCACGCTTAAAGTTACGATGACAGTTTTATTATGAGTTTATGTATGTTGATGTACCGAAGGAGTTCGGAGTCCCGGATGAGATCGGGGACATGACGAGGAGTCTCGAAATGGTTGATACGTAAAGATCGATATATTGGACGACTATATTCGGACTTCGGAAAGGTTCCGAGTAATTCGGTATTTTTCGGAGTACCGGAGAGTTACGGGAATACGTATTGGGCCTTATTGGGCCATACGGGAAAGAAGAAAAAGGGCCTCAAGGGTGGCGGCACCCCTCCCCTTGGTCTGGTCCGAATTGGACTAGGGAAGGGGGGCGCCCCCTTCCTTCCTTCTCTTTTCCCCTTCCTCTTTTCCTATTCCATATGGGAGGTGGAATCCTACTAGGACTAGGGAGTCCAAGTAGGACTCCACACTTGGTGCATCCCCTCCTAGGGCCGGCCTCCTCCTCCCTTGCTCCTTTATATACGGGGGCAGGGGGCACCCCAGAGACACAACAATTGATCCTTGAGATCTCTTAGCCGTGTGCGGTGCCCCCCTCCACCATATTACACCTCGATAATACCGTTGCGGAGCTTAGGCGAAGCCCTGCGCCAGTGGAACATCATCATCGTCACCACGCCGTCGTGCTGACGAAACTCTCCCTCAACACTCGGCTGGATCGGAGTTCGAGGGACGTCATCGAGCTGAACGTGTGTAGAACTCGGAGGTGCCGTGCGTTCGGTACTTGATCGGTCGGATCGTGAAGACGTACGACTACATCAACCGCGTTGTGATAACGCTTCCGCTATCGGTCTATGAGGGTACGTGGACAACACTCTCCCCTCTTGTTGCTATGCATCACCATGATCTTGCGTGTGCGTAGGAATTTTTTTGAAATTACTACGTTCCCCAACAGTGGCATCCGAGCCTGGTTTTATGCGTTGATGCTATGCACGAGTAGAACACAAGTGAGTTGTGGGCGATATAAGTCATACTGCTTACCAGCATGTCATACTTTGGTTCAGTGGTATTGTGAGATGAAGCGGCCCAGACCGACATTACGCGTACGCTTACGCGAGACTGGTTTCACCGTTCGGAGCACTCGTTGCTTAAAGGTGACTGGCGGGTGTCTGTCTCTCTCACTTTAGTTGAACCGAGTGTGGCTACGCCCGGTCCTTGCGAAGGTTAAAACAGCACCAACTTGACAAACTATCGTTGTGGTTTTGATGCGTAGGTAAGAACGGTTCTTGCTAAGCCCGTAGCAGCCACGTAAAACTTGCAACAACAAAGTGGAGGACGTCTAACTTGTTTTTGCAGGGCATGTTGTGATGTGATATGGTCAAGACATGATGTGATATAATGTGTTGTATGAGATGATCATGTTTTGTAACCGAGTTATCGGCAACTGGCAGGAGCCATATGGTTGTCGCTTTATTGTATGAGATGCAATCGCCATGTAATAGTTTTACTTTATCACTAAGCTGTAGCGATAGTCGTAAAAGCAATAAGTTTGCGAGACGACAACGATGCTACGATGGAGATCAAGGTGTCGCGCCGGTGACGATGGTGATCATGACGGTGCTTCGGAGATGGAGATCACAAGCACGGTGCTTCGGAGATGGAGATCACAAGCACAAGATGATGATGGCCATATCATATCACTTATATTGATTGCATGTGATGTTAATCCTTTATGCATCTTATCTTGCTTTGATTGACGGTAGCATTATAAGATGATCTCTCACTAAAATTTCAAGATAAAAGTGTTCTCCCTGAGTATGCACCGTTGCAAAAGTTCTTCGTGCTGAGACACCACGTGTTAATCGGGTGTGATTGGCTCTACGTTCAAATACAACGGGTGCAAAACAGTTGCACACGCGGAATACTCAGGTTAAACTTGATGAGCCTAGCATATACAGATATGGCCTCGGAACACAGAGACCGAAAGGTCGAGCGTGAATCATATAGTAGATATGATCAACATAGTGATGTTCACCATTGAAACTACTCCATCTCACGTGTTAATCGGACATGGTTTAGTTGCTTTGGATCACGTAATCACTTAGATGATTAGATAGATGTCTATCTAAGTGGGAGTTCTTAAGTAATATGATTAATTGAACTTAAATTTATCATGAACTTAGTACCTGATAGTATCTTGCTTGTCTATGTTAATTGTAGATAAATGGCCCGTACCGTTGTTCCGTTGAATTTTAATGCGTTCCTTGAGAAAGCAAAGTTGAAAGATGTTAGTAGCAAAAGATGCGGATTGGATCCGTGATCTGAGGATTATCCTCATTGCTGCACAGAAAAATTATGTCCTTGATGCACCGCTAGGTGACAGATCTATTGCAGGAGCAGATACAGACGTTATGAACGTTTGGCTAGCTCAATATGATGACTACTTGATAGTTTAGTGCACCATGCTTAACGGCTTAGAATCGGGACTTCAAAGACGTTTTGAACGTCATGGACCATATGAGATGTTCCAGGAGTTGAAGTTAATATTTCAAGCAAATACCCGAGTTGACAGATATGAAGTCTCCAACAAGTTCTATAGCTAAAAGATGGAGGAGAATCGCTCAACTAGTGAGCATGTGCTCAGATTGTCTGGGTACTACAATCGCTTGAATCAAGTGGGAGGTTATCTTCCAGATAAAATAGTGATTGACAGAATTCTCTAGTCACCATCACCAAGTTAGTAGAACTTCATGATGAACTATAGTATGCAAGGGATGACGAAAGTAATTCCCGAGCTCTTCGTGATGCTGAAATCGACGAAGGTAGAAATCAAGAAAAACATCAAGTGTTGATGGTTGACGAGACCACTAGTTTCAAGAAAAGGGCAAAGGGAAGAAGGGGAACTTCAAAAAGAACGGCAAGCAAGTTGCTACTCAAGTGAAGAAGCCCAAGTTTGTACCTAAGCCTGAGACTAAGTGATTCTACTGCAAAGGGACTGGTCACTGGAGGCGGAACTGCCCCAAGTATTTGGTGGATAAGAAGGATGGCAAAGTGAACAAAGGTATATTGGATATACATGTTATTGATGTGTACTTTACTAGTGTTTATAGCAACCCCTCGGTATTTGATACTGGTTCAGTTGCTAAAGAGTAGTAACTCGAAACGGGAGTTGCAGAATAAACAGAGACTAGTAAAAAGGTGAGGTGACGATGTGTGTTGGAAGTAGTTCCAAGATTGATATGATCATCATCGCACACTCCCTGTACTTTCGGGATTAGTGTTGAAACTAAATAAGTGTTATTTGGTGTTTGCGTTGAGCATGAATATGATTTGATCATGTTTATTGCAATACGGTTATTCATTTAAGTTAGAGAACAATTGTTGTTCTGTTTACATGAATAAAAACCTTCTATGGTCATACACACCAACGAAAATGGTTTGTTGGATCTCGATCGTAGTGATACACATATTCATAATATTGAAGCCAAAAGATGCAAAGTTAATAATGATAGTGCAACTTATTTGTGGCACTGCCGTTTAGGTCATATTGGTGTAAAGCGCATGAAGAAACTCCATACTGATGGAATTTTGGAATCACTTGATTATGAATCACTTGATGCTTGCGAACCGTGCCTCATGGGCAAGATGACTAAAACGCCGTTCTCCGGAACTATAGAAAGAGCAACAGATTTGTTGGAAAGCATACATACAGATGTATGTGGTCCGATGAATATTGAGGCTCATAGCAGGTATCATTATTTTCTGACCTTCACAGATGATTTGAGCAGATATGGGTATATCTACTTGATGAAACACAAGTCTGAAACATTTGAAAAGTTCAAAGAATTTCAGAGTGAAGTGGAGAATCATCGTAACAAGAAAATAAAAGTTTCTACGATATGATCGCAGAGGTAAAATATTTGAGTTACGAGTTTGGCCTTCAGTTAAAACAATGTGAAATAGTTTCACTACTCACGCCACGTGGAACACCACAGTGTAATGGTGTCTCCGAACATCGTAACCGTACTTTATTAGATATAGTGCGATATATGATGTCTCTTACCGATCTATCACTATCATTTTTGGGGTTATGCATTAGAGACAGCTACATTCATGTTAAATAGGGCACCATCAAAATCCGTTGAGACGACGCCTTATGAACTGTGGTTTGGCAAGAAACCAAAGTTGTCGTTTCTTAAAGTTTGGGGTTGCGATGCTTATGTGAAAAAGTTTCATCCTGATAAGCTCAAACCCAAATCGGAGAAATGTGTCTTCATAGGATACCCAAAAGAGACTGCTGGGTATACCTTCTATCACAGATCCGAAGGCAAGTTATTCGTTGCTAGGAATGGATCCTTTCTAGAGAAGGAGTTTCTCTCGAAAGATGTGAGTGGAAGGAAAGTAGAACTTGATGAGGTAACTGTACCTGCTCCATTATTGGAAAGTAGATCATCACAGAAATCAGTTTCTGCGACACCTACACCAAATAGTGAGGAAGTTAATGATAATGATCATGAAACTTCAGATCAAGTTATTACTGAACTTCGTAGGTCAACTAGATCAAGAACCACACCAGAGTGGTACGGTAATCCTGTTCTGGAGGTCATGTTACTAGACCATGGCGAACCTACGAACTATGAAGAAGCGATGGTGAGCCCAGATTCCGCAAAATGGCTTGAAGCCATGAAATCCGAGATGGGATCCATGTATGAGAACAAAGGACTTTGGTTGACTTGCCCGATGGTCGGCAAGCCATTGAAAACAAATGGATCTTCAAGAAGAAGACTGACGCTGATGGTAATGTTACTGTCTATAAAGCTCGACTTGTTGCAAAAAGGTTTTCAACAAGTTCAAGGGATTGACTACGATGAGACCTTCTCACCCGTAGTGATGCTTAAGTCTGTCCGAATCATGTTAGCAGTTGCCGCATTTTATGATTATGAAATTTGGCAAATGGATGTCAAAACTGCATTCCTGAATGGATTTCTGGAAGAAGAGTTGTATATGATGCAACCGGAAGGTTTTGTCGATCCAAAAGGAGCTAACAAAGTGTGCAAGCTCTAGCGATCCATTTATGGACTGGTGCAAGCCTCTCGGAGTTGGAATAAACGCTTTGATAGTGTGATCAAAGCATTTGGTTTTATACAGACTTTTGGAGAAGCCTGTATTTACAAGAAAGTGAGTGGGAGCTCGATAGCATTTCTGATATTATATGTGGATGACATATTACTAATTGGAAATGATATAGAATTTCTGGATAGCATAAAGGGATACTTGAATAAGAGTTTTTCAATGAAAGACCTCGGTGAAGCTGCATATATATTAGGCATTAAGATCTATAGAGATAGATCAAGACGCTTAATTGGACTTTCACAAAGCACATACCTTGACAAAGTTTTGAAGAAGTTCAAAATGGATCAAGCAAAGAAAGGGTTCTTGCCTGTACTACAAGGTGTGAGATTGAGTAAGACTCAATGCCCGACCACTGCAGAAGATAGAGAGAAAATGAAAGATGTTCCCTATGCTTCAGCCATAGGCTCTATCATGTATGCAATGCTGTGTACTAGACCTGATGTGTCCCTTGCTATAAGTTTAGCAGGGAGGTAGCAAAGTAATCCAGGAGTGGATCACTGGACAGCGGTCAAGAACATCCTGAAATACCTGAAAAGGACTAAGGATATGTTTCTCGTATATGGAGGCGACAAAGAGCTCATCGTAAATGGTTACGTTGATGCAAGCTTTGACACTGATCCGGACGATTCTAAATCGCAAACCGGATACGTATTTACATTGAACGGTGGAGCTGTCAGTTGGTGCAGTTCTAAACAAAGCGTCGTGGCGGGATCTACATGTGAAGCGGAGTACATAGATGCTACGGAAGTAGCAAATGAAGGAGTCTGGATGAGGGAGTTCATATCCGATCTAGGTGTCATACCTAGTGCATCGGGTCCTATGAAAATCTTTTGTGACAATACTGGTGCAATTGCCTTGGCAAAGGAATCCAGATTTCACAAGAGAACCAAGCACATCAAAAGATGCTTCAATTCCATCCGGGATTTAGTCCAGGTGGGAGACATAGAAATTTGCAAGATACATACGGATCTGAATGTTGCAGACCCGTTGACTAAGCCTCTTCCACGAGCAAAACATGATCAGCACCAAGGCTCCATGGGTGTAAGAATCATTACTGTGTAAACTAGATTATTGACTCTAGTGCAAGTGGGAGACTGAAGGAAATATGCCCTAGAGGCAATAATAAAGTATTATTTATTTCCTTATATCATGATAAATGTTTATTATTCATGCTAGAATTGTATTAACCGGAAACATAATACATGTGTGAATACATAGACAAACAGAGTGTCACTAGTATGCCTCTACTTGACTAGCTCGTTAATCAAAGATGGTTATGTTTCCTAGCCATAGACATGAGTTGTCATTTGATTAACGAGATCAACTCATTAGGAGAATGACGTGATTGACTTGACCCATTCCGTTAGCTTAGCACCCGATCGTTTAGTATGTTGCTATTGCTTTCTTCATGACTTATACATGTTCCTATGACTATGAGATTATGCAACTCCCGTTTACCGGAGGAACACTTTGTGTGCTACCAAACGTCACAACGTAAATGGGTGATTATAAAGGTGCTCTACAGGTGTCTCCAAAGGTACTTGTTGGGTTGGCGTATTTCGAGATTAGGATTTGTCACTCCGATTGTCAGAGAGGTATCTCTGGGCCCACTCGGTAATGCACATCACTATAAGCCTTGCAAGCATTGTGACTAATAAGTTAGTTGCGGGATGATGTGTTACAGAACGAGTAAAGAGACTTGCCGGTAACGAGATTGAACTAGGTATCGAGATACCGACGATCGAATTTCGGGCAAGTAACATACTGATGACAAAGGGAACAACGTATGTTGTTATGCGGTCTGACCGATAAAGATTTTCGTAGAATATGTGGGAGCCAATATGGGCATCCAGGTCCCGCTATTGGTTATTGACCGGAGACGTGTCTCGGTCATGTCTACATAGTTCTCGAACCCGTAGGGTCCGCACGCTTAAAGTTACGATGACAGTTTTATTATGAGTTTATGTATGTTGATGTACCGAAGGAGTTCGGAGTCCCGGATGAGATCGGGGACATGACGAGGAGTCTCGAAATGGTCGAGACGTAAAGATCGATATATTGGACGACTATATTCGGACTTCGGAAAGGTTCCGAGTGATTCGGTATTTTTCGGAGTACCGGAGAGTTACAGGAATACGTATTGGGCCTTATTGGGCCATACGGGAAAGAAGAAAAAGGGCCTCAAGGGTGGCGGCACCCCTCCCCTTGGTCTGGTCCGAATTGGACTAGGGAAGGGGGGCGCCCCCTTCCTTCCTTCTCTTTTTCCCTTCCTCTTTTCCTATTCCATATGGGAGGTGGAATCCTACTAGGACTAGGGAGTCCTAGTAGGACTCCACACTTGGTGCGCCCCCTCCTAGGGCCGGCCTCCTCCTCCCTTGCTCCTTTATATACGGGGGCAGGGGGCACCCCAGAGACACAACAATTGATCCTTGAGATCTCTTAGCCGTGTGCGGTGCCCCCTCCACCATATTACACCTCGATAATACCGTTGCGGAGCTTAGGCGAAGCCCTGCGCCGGTGGAACATCATCATCGTCACCACGCCGGCGTGCTGACGAAACTCTCCCTCAACACTCGGCTGGATCGGAGTTCGAGGGACGTCATCGAGCTGAACGTGTGTAGAACTCGGAGGTGCCGTGCGTTCGGTACTTGATCGGTCGGATCGTGAAGACGTACGACTACATCAACCGCGTTGTGATAACGCTTCCGCTATCGGTCTACGAGGGTACGTGGACAACACTCTCCCCTCTCGTTGCTATGCATCACCATGATCTTGCGTGTGCGTAGGAATTTTTTTGAAATTACTACGTTCCCCAACACTAAGTTATCCAGGTGTGGTTGAATTGACAACTCAACTGCTAATACTTGAGAATATTCTTTGGCTCCCCTTGTGTCGAATCAATAAATTTGGGTTGAATACTCTACCCTCGAAAACTGTTGCGATTCCCTATACTTGTGGGTTATCAGACCCCCTAAACTTAAGGTTGTAAACTTCAATTTGATCAAGTTCAAAGCAGGTTCAACCAAAAGTAGCATGCATTCAAACATAAACATAGATAGTTTTGCATAACCGAACGTAAAACATAAATTTAAACTAAGCTAAACTACTTTCGGTCGAAGTAGAGGTCGAGCCAATCCTTCCTCGTCATGTACGGTGTGCCGCGAGCCGGGTCCGGGCCAGTACCGTCGTCGGGGTCGTTGGGGTAGGCACTCCTCCACTCATAGACGTCGATCTCCTCGTCCTCGGGGCCCACCTCGACGCCCTCCGCGCCGCCGCCTTCGACCTCGTCATCAGAGGAGAGCGCGAGGTTGGACATTTAATACAATAAACTGGTTTTCTAGCCATTTCACGTGCACAATTCAAAATTAAACTACATGCACATGCTCCGGTGCATGCAAATTGGTTGAAAAATCAAATCTGTGTCCTACAGTGCATGCTTAGGTCCCATGGAAGAAATGGGAATGAATTTTTCGGGGTTCATTTGGCCTTTTTTATAAATTAACGGGGTTTTCTAGGCATTTTATGTGCATAATTCAAATTGGAACTACAAGCACATGCTCCAATGCACCAAAGTTGGTTGAAAAATCACATGTGTGTCCTTGGGTGAATTTCTAGGTCCCATGCAAGAGATGGGAATGAATTTCAAACACCAGAGCACTGTTGATTGCCGACAAAACATTGAGATACCTGGTATTTAAATTCTAGTGAATCCAAAACTCGTTTGAAATTCATGAAACATGGCATGCTATGATGGAGCGGCATCAACATGCCGTGCTGAAAATTTTGTCCCATTTGGGCAGGTTTGGGTATAAGCTTCCCACAAACCAGAGCTTCTCACAACAAGCATGATGGTTTCGATAGGGAACGTACCACCTTTGGGGACGGGACGATATCCGTTGCCTCTTATTGCTTTCAAAAAATGTCTAGTGTCAACATAGAACAACAGGAGTGCTGTGTTTAATGTTGGAATTTTTTGGGTTCGTTTGGCCTTTTTTATGCATTAAGTGGGTTTTGTAGGCATTTTATGTGCATAATTCAAATTTGAACTACAAGCACATGCTCCAATGCACTAAAGTTGGCTGAAAAATCACATGTGTGTCCTTGGATGAATTTCTAGGTCCCATGCAAGAGATTGGAATGAAATTCAAACACTAGGGCACTGTTGATTGCCGGTAAAACGTTGAGATGCCTGGTTTTTAAATTCTAGTAAATCCAAAACTCGTCTGAAATTCATGAAACTTGGCATGCTATCATGGAGCGGCATCAACATGCTGTGGTAAAAAATTTGTCCCATATGGAGCAGGTTCGAGTATATGCTTCTCACAAACCAGAGCTTCTCACAACAAGCATGATGGTTTCGATAGGGAACGTCCCACCTTTGGGGACGAAACGATATCCATTTCCTCTTATTGCTTTCAAATTTTTTTCTCATGTCAACATAGAACAACAGGAGTGTTGTGTCAATTTTTGGGATTTTTCGGGGTTCGTTTGGATATTTTTATGCATTAACTGAGTTTTCAATGCATTTATGTGCATAATTCAAATTTGAACTACATGCACATGCTCCAGTGCATATAAATTGGTTGAAAATCAAATATGTGTCCTTGGGTGCATGCTTAGGTCCCATGCAAGAGATGAGAATGAAATTCAAACACCAGGGCACCGTTGATTGCCGGCAAAACATTGAGATGCCTGGTTTTTAAATTCTAGTAAATCCAAAACTCGTCTGAAATTCATGAAACTTGGCATGCTATCATGGAGCGGCATAAACATGCCGTGGTAAAAAAATTGTCCCATTTGGGGCAGGTTTGGGTATATGCTTCTCACAATCAGAGCTTCTCACAAAAAGCTTGATGGTTTCGGTAGGGAACGTACGTCCCACCTTTGGGGACAAAACGATATCCATTGCCTCTCATTGCTTTCAAATAATTTCTCATGTCAACATAGAACAACAGGAGCGTTGTGTCAATTTTTGGGATTTTTCGGGGTTCGTTTGGACATTTTTATGAATAACTGAGTTTTCTAGGCATTTTATGTGCATAATTCAAAATTGAACTACATGCACATGCTCCAGTGCATATAAATTGGTTGAAAAATCACATGTGTGTCCTTGGGTGCATGCTTAGGTCCCATGCAAGAGACGGGAATGAATTTCAAACACCAGGGCACTGTTGATTGCCGGCAAAATGTTGAGATACCTAGTTTTTAAATTCTGGTAATCCAAAACTCGTCTGAAATTCATGAAACTTGGCATGCTATCATGGAGCAGCATCAACATGCCGTGGTGAAAATTTTGTCCCATTTGGGACAGTTTTGGGTATAAGCTTCTCACAAACCAGAGCTTCTCAAAACAAGCATGATGGTTTCGATGGGGAACGTACCACCTTTGGGGACGGGACGATATCCGTTGCCTCTTATTGCTTTCAAAAAATGTCTAGTGTCAAGATAGAACAACATGAGTGTTATGTTTAATCTTGGAATTTTTCGGGGTTCGTTTGGCCTTTTTTATACATTAACTTGGTTTTGTAGGCATTTTATGTGCATATTTCAAATTTGAACTACAAGCACATGCTCCAATGCACCAAAGTTGGTTGAAAAATCACATGTGTGTCCTAGGGTGAATTTCTAGGTCCCATGCAAGAGATTGGAATGAAATTCAAACACCAGGGCACTGTTTATTGCCGGGAAAACATTGAGATGCCTGGTTTTTAAATTCTAGTAAATCCATAACTCGCCTGAAATTCATGAAACTTGGCATGCTATCATGGAGCGGCATCAACATGCTATAGTAAAAAAATTGTCCCTTTTGGGGTAGGTTCGGGTGTAAGCTTCTCACAAACCAGAGCTTCTCACAACAAACATGATGGTTTCGATAAGGAACGTCCCACCTTTGGAGACGAAACGATATCCATTGCCTCTTATTGCTTTCAAATTTTTTCTAGTGTCAACATAGAACAACAGGAGTGTTGTGTCAATTTTTTTGATTTTTTGGCGTTCGTTTGGACATTTTTATGCATTAACTTGATTTTCTAGGCATTTTATGTGCATAATTCAAATTTGAACTACAAGCACATGCTCCAATGCACTAAAGTTGGTTGAAAAATCTAATCGTGTCCTTGGGTGAATTTCTAGGTCCCATGCAAGAGATGAGAATGAAATTCAAACACCAGGGCACTGTTGATTGCCGGCAGAACGTTGAGATGCCTGGTTTTTAAATTCTAGTAAATCCAAAACTCGTCTGAAATTCATGAAACTTGGCATGCTATCATGGAGCGGCATCAACATGCCGTGGTAAAAAAATTGTCCCATTCGGGGTAGGTTTGGGTATACGCTTCTCACAAACCAGAGCTTCTCACAACTAGCATGATGGTTTTGGTAGGGAACGTCCCACCTTTGGGTATGAAACGATATCCATTGCCTCTTATTGCTTTCATAAATTTTCTCGTGTCAAGATAGAACAACAGGAGTGTTGTGTCAATTTTTGGGATTTTTCGCGGTTCGTTTGGATATTTTTATGCATTAACTGAGTTTTCAATGCATTTATGTGCATAATTCAAATTTGAACTACATGCACATGCTCCAGTGCATATAAATTGGTTGAAAATTCAAATATGTGTCCTTGGGTCCATGCTTAGGTCCCATGCAAGAAACGGGAATGAATTTCAAACACCAGGGCAACGTTGATTGCCGCAAAACATTGAGATGTCTAGTTTTTAAATTCTAGTAAATCCAAAACTCGTCTGAAATTCATGAAACTTGGCATGCTATCATGGAATGGCACCCGACATGTTGTGGCATTTTTCGTGTCCATTTTGAGAGAAGGCGCACTCGAATAATGACAACCAACAAAGGCATTTTGAAAAATTAGCTGCCACTTTAATATCTCAAATGTTTGTATAATTCAAACCGTGTGTGTTCTTTTAACCATTCATGTGACGCCACGTGTCTTGGTTTTAATGGCTGTAGGAGGTGCCGTGCGGACAACTGCTTGACCTTGACTGAACGGGAGGCGTGCAAGCGCAGTCCGGTGCGCAGGCTGACCGAGAGGCGTGCAAGCTGTCCTCCAATGCGCAGGCTCACCGGGAAGCGTGCGAGCTGTACGCTGCGTAGGCTCACTAGGAAGCGAGCCCTTTGACTTCCATGGCCGCTGTTTAATACGGGCGGCCTTACTGTTCGCCTCCCATTCCCCTCCCTCCCGCAGCCGCAGACCTCCACCAACGCCATGCCGCAGAACGATCATCTGGCACTAGTCTTCAAGTTTGGTGAAGTCGACTCTGAGCCGGAGGAGATAGAAAATAAGGAGGAATGGGGCCTCATAGACATGGCCTAGAACGAGCTGGCCACGGCGGTTGCTGCTCCCGCTTCCCTCCCCACTCCCATCCCCGCGCCCGCGCCAGCGACCATCCCTGTAGCATTGACGGGCTGGTCGCCGAGCACTATCGCAGAGCTGGAAGCCGCGGGCGTCAGCGAGGTCTCCGCAGACCCGTGCGAGCTCGTGTACATGCCAGCGCCAGCGCCCATGCCCGTGCGCGCCCCTCCACCCACCGTGGCGCCGGCCCCCGTGCGTTTGGTTGCACCCGCCGCGCCCGTGCCCGTGCGCGCGCCCCCCTCAGTGGCATGGGACGCTGCCGTCGACCGCTACCTCTCAGCGGCGCCAGTTGCCGTCCTCCCGCGCCCCGCCCGTCGATCGCGCGACGACATGATGTTTGATCTAAAAGTGAAGAACATTTTGTGCTGCCTTCAAGACTTCAACAACGGCGTCCTGGAGGACGACAACGACAACGACGGCGCGGCACGCCGCCTCCGCCGCCGCCGAAAATAGTTTTTTGGGGTTTAATACTGTCTCTCGAATTCTCGATCATATGAATATAAATTCGCAGTGTGACTGAATGAAAGATATGGTTTGAACGAGCTTGCGTTTTTCTCTCTTTATGTACAGACTTATCAAATGATTTTCTTTTGAAAAAAATGTCAATGGTTTTTAAATATAAAACACTCATCGCAAACGTTTTAGTTAGAACACCCGGATGCAAACCGACAGCTTTCCCAGGAAGCCAAGGGAAAATGTGCCGAGCAGGATTTCTGCATCCCTTCAACGCAAACGGTTGTTTTGCATGACCCGTGTGCAACCACGTACAAACAATTAGGTAAGATTTGCATATCTGTCATTTTGGGTATGTTGCCATTTGTCAAACTGGAAAGATTGACATTTGTTTATCTAGTAACATTGCCATTTGTCAACCTTGTAACACTGCGATTTGTCAAAATATGCAGCTAAAAATCACTAGCACTATCTAATTTTTGCAACTAAAATCACTAACACTGTTCATATGGACACCACTAGCAGGCGTGAGTTGATGGACACATATGCAAATGTACCATTGATTACATACAACAAGTCATCAGCCCACAACGACAACGAGGATACACATTGGATTATAGATCATTTCCAACAAAACATTCTAGTAAAGTTTTTCTCACACAACAAATAACAAAGCGATGAAATGAACTTTCAGCTCAACCACTCGTCGGCGTTGGAAACGCTTGCTTTGAACCAGAATTGATTCTCCGGGAAGGGCCAGCTACTGTCAATCTCGAGACCAACGTAGGACTGATCATCCAGGCTGAAGCGGCCTATGTCAGGACCCATATTGGGACGGTAGGGAAGCATAGCAATGCCCGAGGTATAGATACAGTTGCTTCTCATAAATGGTAGTAACGTTGTGTCAACAGCAGCTGGATCGCCTTCCACCATCATTGGATAGTTTTGTCCAAGGAAGAGCAAGTTTCCTTCAAGACTTCCAATACTGAACCAGGGAGAAGGTTTTGGCGCTAGTACACTAGTATCCATCCCGAATACCCTGCAACGGATGTTGGAATAGGTCCGGAGAGTGCGACCATGCAAGACAACACATGCTTCCTTAGTAACATCAGCAGTGCCCTGTATATAGATAAGAAGAAGAGGTGATACATCGGAATAAGTTGCCAGGCGCCACTGAGTATATGGGTCCAGCTCGTCCTCATGCTCGTGATCATCAGCATCGTCATCTCCCCCTTGGTTATAAAAATTTAAAAGTATAGGTGGTGGAATGTTCACAGGACCTTGGAAACACAAGAAGGTTAATTAGTAAAGGGAAACTAGCTAGCTAACCCGCATGCATGTGGATGAAACAATTATAATTACGCTGGAAGACAAATGTACCGAAATCATAAGGATTCCATGCAAAAACAGTGCCACGAGTGGTGGCAGGAAACACAAGACCCTCGTATTGAATTGCATCACAGTACTTATCCGTGTACAGAAATTGATTTTTGAGCAATATCCATCGAGGCGTGGAAGTAAGGAAGGCAACAAGCTTGTCAAAGATAGCAATAACTTCATAGTTCGAGTAATCCCAAGAGCGGCTGGGAACTCGACAAATTGCTATCTTCCGTAGATGACAGTCACCACGATCGTATTTGAACTCACATAGAATACCGGTGTACTCAACCTCTGGGCAGTCGTCTGAGATTTTTGGAAGTGGAACCCGGTGACGAGTGTACACATTCACAAGTTCCCACTCGCATTTGTACCCAATGTAAACAACCCAATCTCCATTTGCGCCTGCCCAAGCCTTCCCCTCAAGCGATGGCATCTTAACATCATATGTATCATTATCAAGTGGCATCAACTTGCACAAGGCGAGGCTCCCCTCGTCCCCGCGCCAGTCAGCACGGTCATGGCGAAGAAGATAGGGGAGATCAAACCGCTCCTGGACCCTTGGGTTCCTTGTAATGATGTTATTAGTTGAGTCGAGAATGGTCTTGAACGAACCTACCATGCTAGAAGAGGTGATGACGTCGCACCGATCAATGAATTCTTCCACCACGTCATCATTCAGATCGGGGCAAGAATAACGGGGTCGTTTCTGGCATGTTCCCTCCATGGAGAAGATGATCGAACAATGGCAGAAGGAAGGGTGAAGGCGAATGGAGGAGGGAGGAAGAGCATGCGACAGCAGTTCCAAATCGAGAGGGAAAGGCAAAGAGGCGGTGGGCGGTTGCCACGGTACACGAAGAGGCGCCTGGGGAGCGAACGGTTGCCACAGAGGTCACACACTGACGACAAGGGCCGAGTGAACCACATGCGTATATCACACACACCTTGATCTGGTTGACCGTTTCTTTTGTGTTGCCTAATCACAAACAGTTCATCCGAGTGAACTGTATGCTATATATCGCACACACCTTCACCTGGCTGACCGTTTCTTTTGTGTTGCCTAATCACAAACAGTTCATCCGAGTGAACCGTATGCTGTGTATCGCACACGCCTTCATCTGGCTGCCCGTTTCTTTTGTTCCTCCTCATCGCAAACAGTTAATTGAACTGAACCGTATGCCCTTCATCGCACACGCAACTAAAACCTGAACCATGTTTGATGCATCCGCCATCGCAAACATTTTATACATTTCTGACGGTTTCCATACAACACCGTTTGCGATTATTGCATCGCACACAGTTTCTCGAAGGGTCTCTGATCGTAGTGTCGCGTTAGCAGCATCCTGCAGTAGTGTATGAGTACAATACAAGGTAACTGGTATTACCGTCGCACTGGCACAATTCATATATTCTTACCATGAACTGAAATCTCTCCACACCTAATCTCTTCATTGTAGGAAACACCATTTACATTTTAAGCTCTTGTAATTTACTTTATTTAGTTAGCCAGTAGACACTTTTAAATCCTTTTCACTAGCCTATTTAGTTTATCGTTTGCCCAGGAGAGTAATAGTATTTATAGAAACTCCATCAGTACTTCACACAAGATCTGTGACACTTTGTGTGTGACAGAAACGCCTCCATAAATACTCTCCTCCGCTCTTTGTTGGGACGATTACTCATTGGGATGCTTCTGTGAAAGTGCTACACTACCCTGTTTGGTCTGTAGGTACCACCACCAAGGGGGGGAAAGTCCCCCTTGGGGCACCGGCCATGGGAGAGGGAGTTGGACTCCCTCCCCTTGTCCAATTCGGCCCCCACAAGGAAAAGCGGGGTGCCACTTCCTTATGGGCCTTCGTGGCCCATAACTCCTTCCACCTCTTGGCCTTTTAAGGCCCATTGATATTTAAATTAAATATAAAATGTTCGAAATACCTCTAGACCATTATATATATATATGTGTGTGTGTGTGTGTGTTAACATCCCCGAAAACATTTTCCACCTATATATAATTTATCGGTAATACCCGGTATTACCGGATACTCTCTGAAACCCTTCAGGTGACCCCTAAACGCTTCCAGATCCTCTCGAAACTATTCCAAACATTCGTGAAATAATTTCACAAATGTATTCTCATGAATTCTGTCCTACTAACACTCAGCGGATCGTGATTGCCTTAACCTTGTGACCATGTAGGTTCGGTAACTCATAGACATGAATGAAGTCGTTCGTTCAATGACCGGCAACGGGACCGTGGACGTCAGTATCAGTCCCTATGAACATATGAATGATATTCGAGTGAACCCTAGGCTATCATGTGATGTTCCCTTTGCTTCACGATACTTCACAAAACCCAGGATGCATTGATATCCTTCTGAGTCATCACCATGCTCATTATACCAAAATCCTCGTTACCAGTTTTGTTCTTCTTTCTCGTTATTATGTTCTGGCATCCCCGTGACGAAGTCACGTGTGTCTGGCCAGACGATGATCGGTGCCGTCACACCAAGAGGTCCTTAAAAATATCTCTCCATCATCGAAGGAAAAAATCCCACTCTCGAGCTATCTGGTCACTTGTCAAAAATTTTGATGAACCTGTAAGTTGTTGTTATGATCACCGTGTTACAGATGACGTTTGAGCAATCCAAAAGCCCACCGTACGGTAGGAAGTGACCACGATACTTCATGGTCTAAGGAGCAATTTCAAATGTTAACACTATGTGTTATTACAATTGAATGCAGACAATATTAACTCAATTCATAACGAACAATATTGGGTCGATTCAATATGATCGTTCCTCTAACGCATAATCTTAATGTTGTTTTAGGATCATCGTTACACTTAACGATATCCTAAGATCCGGAAAACGTGATCACCAACAACACTTGGGCCAGTCATAGAGGCGAGACTAGGAACCTTTTATTTTACCGTTTATCATTCCACACGTGCATATGAGTTTTCCACTGAATCGCATATTCCAGGATCATAGTTGTTATAGCATAAAACATAAACTCTATAATTATGAATATAGAAATGTAATAATACAAATATTATTGCCTCTAGGGCATATTTCCAACAATTACCACCAAATAGAGTTTTACAAGACAATTACAACACATATCACATCTCAAGAAGTGGGCAGGCTAGAGGATAAGTACATGAGCCACTACCTAGCAAAGTCTCTTTGTTCAATGCCTTTGAAGCGGTGGATCAATAGAGAGAAATCAGCGACAATGTTTCTTAGAGTGATTCTAGACAGGTGAAATTCATCCCTGGAGACTGCACATATTTCTTGAGTCCCACATTTCCCAGAGTATAGATAGGGCAACAGTAGGTCAAAAATTGGGTTTAGCCCACTAGGTGATCTAGTGTCCTGAATGGCAGTCAAGTATGTTGGAGGTAAAATACCAAGCAACACCCAAACTTGTATTGCAAAGGAGCATCAGCAAACTAGATGAATGGCAGCCAAGTCTGTTGGTGGTATAATAAAATAAATTCACTAGAAGGAATCAATCATGATCAGTAACTATTTGATAACACAATAAATTCGCAAGAATGAAATAATCACAGTCGGTCATTCTTATCTATCATATATAATCTATAAAGATATATCTCTTCTCTCATATCTAAAATATATGATAGATAAGAATCACCTGTACATGAACCATTTTGCTCTCCTTCGCTGGCTCTCCCATTCAGCTTTCCTTTGTCCGCCCGCCACGTGGTTCGGCTCCCAAGAATTGCTCGATTTTTTCCCTCTCACAGATCAGTGACAAAAAAAGAGGGATGTATTGTGTATGAATCCCCTCTTGGGTTGACCCCGCCTCATCTCCTCCCCACCTCAAATCTCTCTTCATGATCTGGTGCAACATGCATAAACGGTGGATTTGGCAATGGAGAGCACTGCCACTGCATCTTGTGCTCGTCGTCTCAATAGTTGCAACTCCAAGCAAATGTGTTGCACGCCACATTGCGAAACAGTGGCTACTGGCCAAGTGAGATGCACCCTTCCTCGTCTCCTACCATGGCTACTACGCCAAGGTACGTATTAGCGGTTTCTCGTTCCATGTCGGCAGACAGGTAGATGAACATGCAGGTCAACAGGGATCTTCACGCCCCGATACCACCAGCATCGTGGTCGTCACTGCCCCTGATTGCGTAGCCACCCTCATTCTCCACGACCACTAGGATCTCCATGCACTCCTTCCTCGTGCACACCCACGATCACACTTTGCTAGGCAGAGATCGCTCCATCCACCTAGAGCACATCATATTCTATGAAAATGCCTAGTTCATGGTCCTTTACTTCTCCAATCGCATCCACAACTTCAGACATGATACATGCATGTGTGTTGTTTAAGTTGCTTGGTAATCCAACTGGCTTTTTTTCCCTAACTTCATGGTGACTTCAATTTCTATGTGTGTACTAAAACTAACGATGCTTCAAAGTCTTTTTGTTGCAGTTTGAAAACAAGTTGACATTGTTATTTTATAGTACAGACTCATTTTTATAGTATAGACGAAGAGACCAGGGAGTATGACATATATGCTCCACCCACGGGGTAGGCTTCTGGTAGTCAAGTATTGTTTATGACTTTGAGTGGAACATATTCACACAGAATTTGCAATTCAAGGCATTGTCCATTGTTCAAGTTGTGAATGGATGTGGCTTACAACTCTAAGTGGAAGTTCCACTTAACAGTATGTTACGAAACACTGTTATATTAAACAAGTAGCATTAATGGGCATGACTGTAACGCCCACGATGCGGCTATATCTCCCACGTGTCGAGGCACGACTTAGAGGCATAACCGCATAGTGGTTTTGTCGCAAGAAGGGTCATCTTCACACAATCCCATGTAATGAACAAGAATGGGATAAAGAATTGGCTTACAATCGCCACTTCACACAATACATAAATATAATTCATACATCATCCAAAATACAAACATATAGACCGACTACGGTCAAGATCCAAATGAAAATAAGATAACCCCAAATGCTAGATCCCCGATCGTCCCAACTGGGCTCCACTACTGATCATCGGGAAAAGACACATAGTAATGACCACGTTCCTCATCGAACTCCCACTTGAGATCGACCCCATCATCTGCACTGGCATCGTCGGCACCTGCAACTGTTTTGGTAGAATCTGTGAGTCACGAGGACTCAGCAATCTCACACCCGCGAGATCAAGACTATTTAAGCTTATAGGAAAGGATGGTGTAATGAAGTGGAGCTACAGCAGGCAATAAGCATATATGGTGGCTAACATACGCAAAAGAGAGCGAGAAGAGAAGCAACGGAACGGTCGTCATCTAGCAATGACCAAGAAGTGATCCTGAACTCCTACTTACGTCATTCATAACTCAAACCGTGTTCCCTTCCCGGACTCCGTCCAGAAGAGACCATCACGGCTACACACACAGTTGATGTATGTTAATTGGGTCAAGTGACAAGTTCTCTACAACCGGACATTAACAAATTCCCATCTGCCTCATAACCGCGGGCACGGCTTTCGAAAGATAATACCCTGCAGGGGTGTCCCAACTTAGCCCATCATAAGCTCTCACGGTCAACGAAGGATAAACCTTCTCCCGAAAAGACCCGATCAGTCTCGGAATCCCGGTTTACAAGACATTTCGACAATGGTAAAACAAGACCAGCAAAGCCACCCGAATGTGCCGCCAAATCCCGATAGGAGCTGCACATATCTCGTTCTCAGGGCACACCGGATGGGCAAGACGTCGGGTTGGCATAGACCCTGGTTGCCCCGGGGGCGCCGGACATCGCCCAGTTTGGGCCACCACTCGAAGGAGCACTGGTCCGGGGGTTTGAAATAAAGATGACCCTCGGGCTCGCGAAAACCCGGGGGAAAAGGCTTAGGTGGCAAATGGTAAAACCAAGGTTGGGCCTTGCTGGAGGAGTTTTATTCAAGGCGAACTGTCAAGGGGGTCCCATAAATCACCCGACCGCGTAAGGAACGAAAACTCAAGGAACATAATCCCGGTATATCAGTAACTAGGGCGGCAAGAGTGGAACAAAACACCAGGCATAAGGCCGAGCCTTCCACCCTTTACCAAAATATATAGATGCATTAATTAAATAAGATATATTGTGATATCCCAACATATCCATGTTCCGACATGGAACAAACTTCAACTTCACCTGCAACTAACAACGCTATAAGAAGGGCTGAGCAAAAGCGGTAACTTAGCCAAAGAACGGTTTGCTAGGAAAGGATGGTTAGAGGCTGACATGGCAAAATGGGTGACATGATATAGCAAGTGATAGGTAGCGTAGCATGGCAATAGAGCGAACAACTAGCAAAGCAAAGATAGAAGTGATTTCGAGGGGTGGTCATCTTGCCTGCAAGGTTCTCAGAGTTCTCGAAAGCTTGATCCTCGTAAGCGTACTCAACAGGTTCCTCGTTCACGAACTCGTCTCCCGACTCTACCCAAGACAAGACACAAGCAAACGGAACCACAATCAATCACGAGATATGCACAAGCAACATGATGCAAAACATGTATGATATACGAGATATGATATGTGTCGTGGAATTGTCACGGCAGTTGGCGCCCACATATGTAGCCCCCAAGTGCCGGGTCGTTATACAATAATGAGCAGGGACTTTATAGATATGATCATGTAGACTGGAACAGCAACGTGTAGTCCCCAAGGGCCGGCTCATTAAGATAATACTGAGCTGGGACTTTGTATATAATTTATTGATGATAACATCACATGATGTAATCTCCACCATGGGGCTTGAACCCACGTCCATAAGGTTAAGAGCTTTGTACTCTACCAACTAAGTAGTGGATCTTTCAGTATAATGAACTGAGGCTTGTGTACCTTGAATTTTTGACATGAGCAATTGGTAGCCTTCGAGGGCCGGCTCATTACAATGGGATGAGTCGGGTCTTCAATGAAGTGAGCAAAAAATGACTTTGCATTAGCCCCCAAGTGCCATGGTGCATGCTGGCAGTGACATGGGACTTGCATATTTGATGTGATCTCAATGTAAATAATGTAGCCCCCAAGTGCCGGGTTGTAAGCCTGCAGCGACTCGGGACTATCCCTTTCATTGTAGAATAAATCATATCCATTGATAAAATAATATCCATTGCGCCAAAGCGACTTTGAAAACCTCAACCATAACATTAGTTACTGATAACCATAATAAAAATCCAGCCATGCTGGCTATTAAACATTTGAATAACCCGGTTTGAAACCTCAATCATTCAATATCATAGTGAAAATCCAGCCAAGCTTGGCTATTTAAAGATTCAAATACCTTATCTGTTGACAAATAAATCCGGAGTTTAAATACCCGGAAATTTTAGAACCCGGCGGCTTATAGCCTTTGAGAAAATCAAGAATTGACAACCCTTTCGAGACACCAATTTCAATCTTGATGACGGTCTTGAACTTAATCATTTATGTAAGTCATAGCCCTGTAAATCCTGCACAGAGTTTAAACAACATATGCCCTGGCGACTTAACGTTAAAAACCAGAGTGGGTAATCACCCAAATGTAGTCTTATCCTGCATACAAGTAGATCACAAGATCCCTTGGCGGTTTACCGCAAGTCGGGTCATAATATCTCACATATAACCATTGTGATATTGATTTTGTACTGGCGGTTTACATGACCTGTGCAGTAAGGGTGATAACCCAATCCTTTAGAAGCCAATGCTTCCACATAAATGATGATTGTTATAAGCTGGCGATTTACCATTGAAAATCAAACCAGGTTAAATAAGAACCACTCATATATACTTTAGATATGAAAAAGAGCTTCAAATAAAATCCAAAAATTGTTTGTAAAAAGAGACTTCAAAATTTCTTGAGGCTTCTGATTCGAATACGATCAGAAAACCGTCCCAAAGGGGTTAAGCTAAGATTCGAATACGATCATATAGCCCCCAGTGGCTTTGGCGTTGCCGATCAAGAGGGTACCGACAACTATGTTCTCTTTGGTTCGAATACGACCTATGTTTGAACAGGAAGCCCCCAAATGACCTTGAGAGTTGTTTAACGACGCTGATTCGAATACGATCCACATCGGTTCCCAAAGGGGGTTGAGCTATGGTTCAAATATGACCAAGAAACTACCTAATGAGCTCAGCAGTGTGCCGATCAAAAGGGTACCGACAGTTATGTTCTCTTTGGTTCGAATACGACCTATGTTTGAACAGGAAGCCCCCTAGTGATCATGAGAATATTTAACGACTCTGATTCGAATACAATCAGGGTCATACCAAAAGGGTTAAGCTAAATTCGAATACGATCAGCTCCCAATGGTCATTAAAGCAGGGTACCTTGAGCCGGATGTTTGAACCGGATATGAAAGCTTCAAAACCTTGCGGGAGAGAGAAATCTCTTGAACCGGATTTTAAACCGGAATCATTATTTTGAACCGGCAATTTTCTGACAGCCTTTAAATTTTCATCAATATGGTAGCAGCCTCCGGAACCGGGTTATCATTCCCTCCAACGACCCGGGGTTCCCGAGTCATGCCATTGTAGCCCCCGAGTCTTAAGTCGACTCAAGGAGTTGGCTTAAGATTCTCCGTAGTTGACCGTGATATAGACCGGTTTGAGTCCTACATGGGAGAACTTGCAAGCCAAAGTAATTGCTCTTTTTAAAGAAAATAATATGCAATATAACATATACTGGATGGATTTCACCTGATATGCCAGGCTAGTGATTTATCCACCGCGGAATTGTAAGCCAGTGTGGACGGGAGAGTCGGCCGCGGAAGCGGACTGGTGAGTTATCTGTGGTATTGTAAACCGGCACAAATGGGAGAGCCGGCGTGGTGTTGTTGTTGCAGACTAAGCCACAGAGGCGGCGGTTCGCACCCACATTTATTCATAACATGACATCGCTTTTATAATGAACATCAGTCCTGCATGATTAAAATATACTGGCCGGAATATTTGTTCCTCAAATAAAATAACCTGTTATGAAACAGTTTGGACAGATATCACCTGAGCGGACGACAGATGATTTGGTCCACGCGCAGTCTGGCGCAGATACATGTACTTTGAGCTCCGTACATTGTAATTAGTAGTATGTATCGAGGTACTTTTGTGTTGACCTGTGAGAATCCTGGCAGATACTGCCACAACTGACCGGCCACTGATTTTTGTCCTCATTAGAGCCAATAAACAATTTAATATTGTGCCCTTCGATGAAAACCTTATAGGGCCCGCCTTGTCTGGTGATACGCTAACAGTATTGTTACCAACAGCAAGCAGAATCTCCAATATATCCCTTGACTTCTTTTTCTCCTAACCCGCCCCCTCCTGTCCCTACCTTAATTCAGCAGAGGAGTGGGCGAGAGCAGAGACAAGCAGTTAAGCCGGCGGTGAGGGCGGTGACCAGACGGAGGCAAAGCAGCGCAGCTGGACTCGGTGAGTTAGCAAGCACGGGCCCCGGGAGGTACAAGAGCCGGCGCTGGGAGGCAGTTCGGAAACGCTGGCGACGTGAGGCCACATCGGTGAGACGGGGCCACAATCGCGACGGGTCGCAGCGGCGGCAGATGTGGTTCGGTGGCCCGGGTCGCAGCGGGATGGCGGCTCAGATGGGCCATGGGATCAGCGGCTCGTCGGCAGCCGGCGACGGGTCGACGGAGTGATGACTGGTCAACAGAAACACAGCAGCAGCTCGGCACCGGGGGGCGAGCTTAACGGCAGACAGGTCGGGTCACGGTGCAGCAACTTGATGGCGACTTAGAGACCGACGAGGCGGCTTACAGCAGGGGCTTGATCCGGCGGCGGTTCAAGGGAGCATGCGGCCGGAGTGGAGGTGGCAACGGGGAAGCCGGAGCCGGCCAATCAGGGGCGCGAGCCAGTGCGGTGATCCGGCGATGCGAAGATGGCAAATTAGCGGCGACGCGGCTGACAGGTGACGCAGGGCGTGCGGTGGCTGCAGCAACACCTCGCCTCCTCGCCTGGCAGCGCAACACGGCGGGTTAGTACGCTGGTGAAGGGGACTCCTGGTGCGGCACGAGGCCTTGGCGAATCGAAGACGGGTTGAGCTTTTGAACCGGCGGGTGCGGTTGACGGAGTGAGGCGGCGCTTGGCAGCTCGTCTCACAGTGGTAATTGCAGTAGAGGGCCGGCTCGGGGCACAACAGCCGGCGGCGACGATGGAGGCGACTCTCCGGCGGTGGCGACTCGCGTCCAAAACCGAGGCGGTGACTCGGCGAAGGCAGGCGAGCGGCGGAAAGCCATGGCGGCTCAACCGCGGTGGAGATCAGGCGGCGACTCAATGGAGGCGGACGAGACGGAGATGGCGGAGATGAGCCGATGCGACGGCTCATAGTAGTTCTGTGAGGACGGCGACTTGAGGCCGGCGGTCTGAGGTTGTGGTGACTTGCGACACAAGCAGGCGGGTCGTGGCACTTGGCGGTTTGGGGACGCATCCAGGATGGCCCCGCGCCGGTTCATTGGCAGCGAGACGAGCAGGGCCGGCTCACGGGGCTCGGGAGCCGGGTCGCCTGAATGGAGGCGCGGCGCAGAGGACCACGGCGGTCTGCGCGTCGAGGGTTGAGAAGCCGGTGCAGAGCAAACCGGCGCCGTGGCAGAACAACAGAGGTCGGCGGCGGTTCAAGGGCGGTTCGTCCGGCCTGCAGGTGACGGCCGGGGCACGTGCACGACCCGCCGGTGTGGTGAAGCGGAGGCGATTCAAGCGCGGAGACCCGGCAGGACGCTGGAGGTCGAGCGCGGAGGCGATTCAGGCGCGGAGAACCGGCAGGACGCTGGAGGTCGAGCGCGGAGGCGATTCAGGCGCGGAGAACCGGCAGGACGCTGGAGGTCGAGCGCGGAGGCGGAGGCGCGAGGCCAGCCGCGGCCAGAGACGGCTGCGCGACCGGGCGGCTCACCGGCGGAACGGCTCAGGCGCGGAGACCCGGCGACTCACGGCGGCTCACTTGCGGTGGAGACAATGCCGTCCGACGGCGGGCGGGTCAAGGCGACCCCAGCAGAGGAAAAGCCGGCGGCGCAGCAACTACCCGGCGGGTTGGATGCGCGAACCGGCGACGGCGGGGGCGCAGTGGGTCGATGAGCCTGATGTTGGAGGAGTCCAAGCCTGTGGATCACCCGGGTCCGGGTCGCTGACTGCTTTCCCTCTTGGGGTTGACTCTGGATTGACTCTGGAGATCCTGTGGTTGGCCCGGTTTCCGGGTCGTGGCAGGCTTGACCGCCCACGTCCGGGTCTTTCTTCAGGGTTCCACGCAGGATTTGCTCGTTTGGTGACAGTAGATGATCCTGCTGAGAAACATGGCGGCTTATGCCAAATTTTCGGGGGCTTCTCTGATGATTTTGTTAATAGAGATGATGGTTACTGCCCATAAAATTTCTGATCTCAATCCAGTGAACTCGAAGTTGATGCAGATCCCTCCAAAAAATTGGTCTTTTCTTTATCCAAACGCGAACTTCTCAATCCCTAGATGAAATCCCTTTAAGGACTCAACACCACCGTGCGCGAGCCCCACGGTGGGCGCCAACTGTCGTGGAATTGTCACGGCAGATGTCCTTAGTGTCAGGACTTAGTCGTGAGGCCAACGCATCTATGTGGTAGCTTGAGAGGGGTTGAGCGGAATCGTGAGACGCAACACAAGACAAGGATTTAGGCAGCTTCGGGCCCCGGGAAACATCATCCGGTGTTTTATAGGATCAGTTTAACATGGATGAATCCAAATTAAACTGGGGGCTAATGTCGGGGATATACCCCGCAGTATGACCCGGCTGAGATGTAACCCGGCTGGGATTGGGTGTTTCATTGATGACCCGGCAGATTATAAGCCGGCAGGAACAGTTAAGTAGGTTAAGCTCGCGGGAACAGTTGAACATCGTAGCCCGGCAGACATGGTCATGTAACCCGGCAGACAAGTCATGTAACCCGGCACATGTTGAGCCAGACGGTAAGCCAGATGGTAAGCCAGATTGTAAGAAGCCCAAGACGTTAAGAAGCCCATGGTGAGACGTCAAAGTGAGGTTAAGTCTTAAGTCCGAGTTGGACTCTACATGTAACCCGCCCCTTCAGCTTATATAAGGAGGGGCGGGGCACCCCAAGAGGGGACAAGAAAGAATCGATAGGGCTAGACACCGAGAGCCGGTTCCCGGCGACTCTCCCGTGATCATAATGAGACCTAGCCTCAAACAACATGTAGGGTTGCTACCGGATGATGTTTCCCGGGGCCCGAAGCTGTCTAAATCCTTGTCTTGTGTTGCGTCTCACGATTCCGCTCAACCCCTCTCAAGCTACCACATAGATGCGTTGTCCTCACGACTAAGTCCTGACACTAAGGACATCTGCCGTGACAATTCCACGACAATATGTGATGCATATGCGTGCTCCGGAAGGAAAACGATGAACAAGGCAGTAACTTGGCAAGCCAAGCATGCCACTGGAAAGATGATATGATTTCGGTCGAAATCGATATAAAGATCACCGGAAACGGATGCACGGTTTGCAAATGGCAAGCAAAACAAGAATGACACGAATCTGCGATTAACAGCATGATAGCACTTAAAATGTAACAAGTAACAATGCTACAGCATTCCAATATAGCAACAAGGCATATGAAGGTAATCTACAGGAGATGCTTGACAAAAGATGAACACTGAGCTACGGCTAGATCACAACATATCAAGCTCAAACAAGCATGGCAAAAGTGCAAAAGATAACAGGTTCACAGACTTGGTGAAATTACTGGACATGGCAGAAAACAGCATCAGGTAGCAATGTTCAGAGCACGAAATCAACATGCTACAGGAACTTAACATAGCAAAACAACGCATTGCAGTGTTCTACTAAATGCATATGACAAAAGTCCCTTACTGACCATAAGCCAAAAAGGACCAGAAAATATGATGGCAAGCATGTAAACATAGCAAGTTTCGTTATCAGGTTTCAGACTTAGCAGAAAACAGAGCATGGCAGAGACAACAATATGAAGGCCTCTTTGTGAGCTTGATGCACTCACTACAGAGCAATGCATGACAAAACAAGCATATCTACAGCAAGATGGCATGTTTATCAAGCTAACCATGGCAAGAGCAAGTACATAGAATGGATGGATCAACTACAACAAGCTTGGCAATATTGCATATCATGTTAAGAATCTGCCAGAAATATTTTCTAGCAAAAGTAGAGCAATATTGAGTCATGTTATAGCACTCCATAATTGCAAAAAAGGGCAGGAATGATTCAATTACAACAATATCCACAAAACATTCTTACTTAATATCTCTAAAATATGCATGGATCTCTCTGTAGCATCAAGTTTACATGGCAACAAAATAACAGCAGACAAGGACAGAGAAATCACTAAGTCGCTGAAATCAGAAACATTACGGAGCCTACTTTGCATGCTTGTGCTAGTAATCACAGAGATCACAAAAATACATGGCATACACCACTGGAAAGATGGCATGGCATAAAACAAAACACATGTAGAGCTCATGCCCATAAGATGCACAGATTAAATGATACAAAAATGACAAATCTCCAAGTTCTGTTAAGAACCAGCAGATAACAGCAACTAGCCCTCTTGCAACAGAGATTTGGGCATCAAGATGACCTCTAATGAACATGGTGCAATTGAACAAAATGTAGAGAATCACGAGACGAACAATTTGACATATTATACGCGCGAAACGGAGCTACATACAAGGAGTTATGCACTGATGAACATGGGTACATAATATGAAAATGGAAAAAACTTGGGAAAAAAATCAGGGCTCGGGAAAGTCAACGCTACAGTACCCAGATCCGATCGAGGGAGCTCACCTCGATGGAGCTCACCAGCGGGAGGAGAGGAGAGGGAGGAAGGAGAGGAGGCGGCGCCCGGCGCCGAGGAAGGAGGCGGCGGCGTCGGAGGGCGGTGACGAGAGGCCGGCGGCGGACGGCGTCGGGGCACCGCGGCTCGCGCGGGGCGCGGCGCA